>NC_090809.1:21360133-21572633 GCF_036512215.1 Solanum lycopersicum
TCCGTCCAGATGGGTATGGGTCTCCCTAAATCTCCTAGTCTTTTAACTATGCTTCCAACATGGGAACTAGCCACTTGTTTCCACCTAAGTGAGCTAGGTATGTTCTTGGCTTCTCCTTGGCCAGTGAATCCACCTCTTTTTGGTGTGGGGAAGACACCGAATTTCATGATTCTCGCTTGATCTATGTTGGTTAAAGTTGAAGTTCCTCAAACTGTGAAAGGTAATGAAATGAATGATACCAAGGTATTTGGATAGGATAATCAAGAAGTGAACTAGACTCAAGTTATGACACTAAGTCATTCTTGGTCATTGCATAGTAAACCCGCTGATAGTCTTAAACTACATCCTAGGTATAGTTGGTGTTTGCACTAGACTATGAATGAATGAAAGTGAAGTACGTAAAAATGAATGAAGCAGAATCTGTGTTTGCTAAAGTAGACTTTTTAGTTGAGGTCCCATATGTTGAGACCTCATTTTGGGAACTGATTCCAAGATCTCATGGCATATGAACGAATGATATGAAATATGTTATGTGCAATATGGTATGTGCTATATGCAATATGGTATGTGATATGTGCAAAATGATACGTATGATGATTCATGTTACTCTCATAACATGACTTTCCTAATCCAATTTGGCAAGTCCACTAACTTGACTTTCGATAACTCATATAGTTAGGAGAGAGCTCTTCATAATCATGCATGTTCTTGGTGTGTGCTTGCATATACCCATACTTAGTACAAGTGTTTGCTAATTCCATAAAAATCTTTACTTTTAGGTGCAGGAACAGATGGATGCTAGAGTTTACGAGATGAAACTGAAGCTATTTGGATGTGGAGCATTCATCAGGAATTGGTAGGCCCTCATGTTTCTGATGATGCTTGTATTTTATATTCTAGCTTAGATATAAGCTGGAGCTAGTGTATTATGTTCTACTAGTGTTTCTTTCTCAATAATTTTCAGACATTGTATTGGTGCCATTCTTGCAACTTTATATGTTATGCAGTAATGACTATTTCATTCAGTTGAGTATCTTTATATTAGATGGTTGTTGTGAACGATTATGAACTGATGTAGATAAATCTTTTATGAGTATAATATGTCCTACTATGATGTACATGTATACTTCAAGTAACTAAAAGTTTCAAATCTTCCACTAAAATAAACCTAGATGATGTAACGATGACGTATGTATGTAGGCTTGTCTGCAACCTCTAAGAAGTCAATGACGCCGGTTTTGTCTAGGGTCTAGACTCCGGTTTTGACAAAGTTGGTATCAGAGCGTTAGGTTGAATTTCAAGGGAAATAACTTCACATCAACCACATTGAGTAGTTTCTAATTCATGGTAGTGAAGCACACCACTATCCTGAATTAGAGACTGCATGATACGTAGGAAAATTTCCTTCTTCTGATCTTATACTGCCTTCCCTAATGACTAATTTTTTGTGTGTTATGAGCGTATTTGTCATCAATTCTTATCTTTTTAAGAAAATGAACACAAGAAGAAACGGTGGTTGGGGAAGAGGAGAAGCAACTGCTGAGGGCAACCAAGTTCCACCCTAGGCTCCATTTGTAGGAGTTTCCATGTAAGTTAACCGAGCTAGGTTGACTGATGCAGAGGTGCGGAGCACTTTGGCAAAGATGGGTCAAGCCATCATTGTGTAGGCCTAGGATATGACGGCCGTGGCCCAAAGGCAGGAGGTTCAGTGGGAGAACCACCAGCACGTAGCATGGCAGAGAGACTATGGGGGCCACAGATACTGAGAAGGCTGAGTTGTCTTCCTACCAGCTCAAGTATGTCGCACAGTCCTGGAGCAAGATCTGGCAGGATAGCCGAGCTTTGGGCAGAGGTCTGGTCACATAGGAGTTGTTTAAGATAGCTTTCCAAGAGACATTCTTTTCAAGGGAGAGGAAAGAGTCTAAGGTTGAGGAGTTCATCAACCTTAATCAGGGCGCGATGACTGTCAGGGAGTACTCCCTGAAATTTGTGAAGTTGTCCTGTTATGCGACTTCCCTTGTGTCGAAAAGCAGGGACGAGTAGAGCACATTCCTTCCAGGGAAGTTAGAGGATTTGGAGCAGGAGTATTGGGCATCTACATTGCATGACAACATGGACCTTTCCAGGCTAATGGTCAATGTTCAGTTAGTGGAGGAAAGTAGGAAGAGGAAGCACAATAGGGCAGGGAAGAGGTCAAGGCAAGTTGAGGAGAATTTTTCAAGGAAGAGTAGTACCGAAATCAGGTATAAGCCCAGGTTTAAGAAGGGACTCTCCCACCAAGGGGATTAAGTTCATTCAAGGGTCTCTGTGATAGAGATTCTGAGCCCAGAGGTAAGTGAAATAATGAAGTAAATACACCTCAGGAGAAGCCAACTTGTAGGAAGTGTGCCAAACATGATGGAGGAGAGTGTATGATGGGCTCTAACGCTTCATACGATTGTGGAAAACCAGGTGACATGATGAAGGATTATCTGTATATGAGAGGTCAAGAAAAAGGGAAGGAGAAAGTTCAGCCGAATAGTCCAAGTGAAGAGACTCCAAGGAGGCAACAATTCTTCGCACTCAAGTCTAGGGGTGTAGGGAAGACACCTCTAGTGATGTCTCAGATGCGTAGCATAAATTAGTTTTTCATGTGTATGGTTTTATGCAATAGTATGAAGTTAATATGTTGGAGTCATCATGTTGGTTGTTGATTTAGGTTATTATGTGTTTATTTATGTTGTATGCTTTGATGAGACTAGTTTAAGAAAGTGTTCCTTAGTCTATTAGTGGGCGAAGCAGCTGGTAGGTTTAAAGGATGGGCGCCAACGTGCTAATATGTGAATAAGATATTCACTAATAAAAAGAATTGAATTGCTTAGGTATGCATATGTTGAATAGATGACTAGCATTGTGCTAGATAATAAGAAGTGTTATTTGGGGATGAATTTTCCTTACGGGGGGGGGGGGGGGGGGATAATGTAACAACCCTAAAATGACTATGCTAAGTAATGTCTAGTGTATGTAGAATGCCTAAGATTAGACCGGATTAACACAACCTTTTGTGCGTAGAAGCCGAACTCGAAACCTATGCACTAGCCAAGCCAACCAACTTGGTGAGTTAGTTGAGCTAGGCAAGGTGAGAACTAACCATGTATGTCATCCCAATTAAAGAGATTCACCTGGATAAGTTTTAACGGACTTAAAATGGGTAATCTTACGTTTGGAGGGTCTAGGGGTAAAATGTTCTTTTCCAAGCTAGGGGTAGTATTGTAATTATCCTAAATATTTAATTAATTAATTAATTTAAAGAGGAGGGGAAATTCGGATAGTGTATGCCAAAATTGACCCTTTTTCACAAGTTAGGTTTCACCCGGGTTCAAGCCTTGGTGGAATCGACAATTAGGTTGATTGAATTGATGATTTAATCTGATTTTCTAGTGTCTTGGTGGTCATTTCTCTTACCCTTTGAAAAAAAAACAATATTTGTAAACAATTAAGAGAAGTCCTAATTTGACTAAGTCTCAACCTAATCTCCTAATCCTAAGCTAACTCATTCTCATGTCACTCTCTACTCTCACCTTATGCTCTCTACTCTCACCTTATGCACACGCTCAAGTTTTTGTAAAACAAAAGAACAGAAAAAATATAGCAATGTTTATCCATATTCTAGAACTTGATCTCCAGATCTCAAAATAAAATAAGTTTACAAACGAAAAGTAAAATTCATGTTCTCGACGGGTTGTGCTTGTGATTTTGGTGGTGAGACGTTTGCTAAGTAATGATTTTGGCAGCACATCTTTTAACGACTTCAGGTATGGGTTTTATTCCCTCTTAGTCCCTTTTTCAAGAGACCCCTAAGGTTAAGACTATTCACAATCAAAGACTAAGGTTGTCCCCGTTGCATGACTCTATCGTTAGATCCTTTGAAAGATTCAAGTGTGCGTTGGTATGACTTATGGTAGATAATTTTAGGGCTGGTTGTGATTACCTGTTTGAATGTGTACTCAGAATTATGTAGAAATGAAAGAAGTGTTTCCTATAATCTATGATATGTTAACTTGTGGCTTGCACGTATATATTGAGTAATCGGTCTCGGTTTGTAGCATGAAATTTGACATGTTACACTGTTGTATTTTACGTGTGTGAATATGTTAAAAACGTGATATTCATATGAGATCAAATTTGTTGAATTGAATAATAATTCTTGACTGAAAGTTACCTTAAAAATACACCTAAATATCTCCCTAAAAACTACTCTAAATGACTTGATGTTTAACATGAAAAAGGGTAAGAAAATGGACTGCAAAAAGGTGATTAAATTTTTGAAAGTATCCATGAAAACACACTTAAAGATTTGTTAGATTCTACACGAAAGTTTTTCGAAGGTAACATCTAATAGTTGAGAGAATGGACTGCAAAAAGTGTGAAGAAATTTCCAGCATTCTGGAAATTTGTTTCGGCAACTTACTGTTAAAAATTTTAGTTAATTTTTTTTTTACAAAAATGTATGAGGTCCGTGGGTGTTGAACCCATGACCTCACCATATACAAGTAATCAAAACATTAAATAATAAAATGAGGTGAGGGGGATCTGAAATTGGGTAAAGCTCAAATGAAAAGTTATGAGAAAAAAAAAAGAAGAAACTGAAGTGAGGCGTGTGGGGTTCGAACCCACAACCTCTTGGATGGGTGTAGGAAAGAAGAGAAAATAAAATAAATAAATAATAAAATGAGGTATGTGGGAATCGAACCGACAACCTCTTGGCTGAATGAAGAGAATTAAGGAGAAAAATAAAATGGGGTTGTGGGGGTTTTAATCCTACACCTTCTTAGTTAAAACAAAGGAATCAAGTAAAGAGAAAAAAGGAAATAATGTGGGCGTGGGATTCGATCTTGGGTCCCCCAGAAAATGTTCAAGAAAAAATTCAAGAAAAGAAAGGAAAATATATGGGGGGTTATGGGAATCAAGCTAGGGTCCCCCAAATAATTAAAAAAAATACATTTATCAAAGTTTAATATAAGAATAAGTGTTACTCAAGGGATTCGAAATCGGGTTCCATTGTCAAATTTTGTATTGATGCATAAGTCTTACTGAATAAATCATTAATGAATGCTGCCCATAGGAATCAAACTTGAGACCTTGGCATACTTACAAGATACATAATTCTTGTACCACATAATCTTGGGTAAGTATGAGTCACTTAAATGAATTATGAATTAAGCCTCATGGCTTGTACATGTGGATTCATAAGTCCAGCGTACGTTTAAATGTAAGTGTACCTGAAATGTATGTGATGAAATGATGTGAACCTAGAAGGGTTATGTAAAAGTGTCAAACATACTAAAAGGCCAAGTGCATTGGCATATGATGAAATGAATATTCACGTAATGGGAGTGTTGAATGATGTATAGTCAAATCTCAAGCATACTACAAAAGAAAGTGTTAAGGAAGAATTCATAGTTAATATGTAAAGAAAAGGGTGACTACATAAATAGGCTAGTGCTAGTGAGACAAGATATATCCGCGCCTAAAAATCAATGTCACTAAATGAAATTTCTAAGAGAGTATATTTATGCTAAACAATGAATAAGCAAAGAAAGAGTGGCTACATAAGGATAGGCTAGTAAAAGTTAGACAAATTGTATCTACGCCTAGGATCGATGTCCCTAAATGTAAATTCCAAGAGGGCATATGTATGTTATACGAGTAGCAAATAATGAAAGGTGGGTAAAGGTGAAAGAAAAAGATGTTAAGAAAGAACAGTGTGGAAGCACAATATCAGTTTAGTGCAAATGATGTTGACACCAAACTTCGGTCTGATAATTTTGAAATTAATACTTTTTCATTATTTTATTTTAAATAATTCAAAATACATGTTTTTGTCATTTTAATAAAATTTGTTGATAATCATCCTCCTTCTCAATGTATAAGGGTTTTTATCAATTTTGTTATGTTTAAATCATTTTGTCATAGCCAGACGTTCAAATATTTGTTCATTTTTTATAAAATCATTATTTTTGTTTTATTGCATTTTCACATGTAACTAATTACGTTTATTACATTTTTATATTCATTTTTTGTTCTTTGTTCCATTGTTAATATTTATTTTGATATTCTGCGCAATCTAAAAGTTCATTCAAATTCTAATACAATTTACATACACAGATATTTTATCAATCGATAACTTTTGGTTCACACTTCAAGACAATAACTTGGGCACATAGTTTTCAACACCCTATATATGAAATAGTTGGTCAATTAGATTTTGGGTGGTGGATAAAGATTTAGGGGATTATTTTCAGATTCTATGTTTTAAGAAATTCATTGATGTTTAAATTTTTTGGCCACCAGCCTAACCGAAAAACCACACAAAAAGTCACTAGACCGAACTGTCATCTTGTTTATAGCTGCTGCCAGCAACTCTCTCCAGGCACTGCCATCTCTTCTTTTTCCCACTTCTCCGACAAAGCTCTAACTGAAACGAGTCGTCTTCTTCCCCATTTTGGCAAACAAAACACCATTGAAATAGCCACCACAACCGACTCCTAAACCTGACCCAAACCTCAACCAACAACCACCCAAAATCGAACAACAACGCACTCCAAAAACCCGAGCAGCAACCACCAAACCAGCCTTAGTTTTTTCATTTTTGCCCTTTCCAGATCCACTACAAACCCCATCCCCCATCCCCTCTCCCCTTTAAAATTTCTATCTCATTTTCTTTGCAGGTAAATGAACCATCAAGCTATTAGCTCCAAAAAATTGCAGCGAGCTTTGGGGCTTATGAATAGAAAATAACCAACTCTGGCGAAATCGAGATTGAGTGAGCTCTCCGTCATCCTTTTTTACTAAGGTGTTATTCTACACTTCTCATTGTCTTTCTTATTTTTTGTTTGTTTATGTATTTGGATCCATTTATTTTTATGTGTTAATACTGTTTCATATCAAAGTGTGTTGGCATAATGCATTGATTTAATTCATTTTAGTATTATTTTTATTTACCATTCAGAGGTTTCTAATCTTATTTAAGGATTTTGGTGATATTGTCTCTCTATAATTGCAATTGATTTTGTTTAGAAATTTGGTCTAATGAACCCTTTATTATCTATTTGTAGTTGATTATGTTGTCTTCATTAAATTGTTACTTTTATTTATGTTTTGTTAATAATTATTTTGCCATTAATCATCTCATTTTGAATGTCATTTTGGATATGTTTATTAAAAGTTATATCGTTGTTCCACTTCTTTTGACTTCGATAGTTACTTTGACTTCTCACTATTGTTGCTTGGTTGATATTATTTTAGTATTATCATTATTTGTTATAATTAATAGATAAATTTATTTGTTGCTGCGTATACACTATTATTAGTTAATTTTGCTTTTTTTTTAAATTAATTAATAATAATTTATTTTAATTTTCCAACCTCTATAACGCTAAGGGAGTTATGTTTTTCTCTGCTTATTCATAAGTTATTTATGCTACTAAAATCTTTATTTTAACAATTCATTAGTTGTTGTATTTATTTGTTATTTTATCATCTTCATTTCTTTAGATTTCAATATTACTAGTGAACTAATATTAAATGTTCTTAATTGTACTAATTAATTGTTTAGTTTGGTTAATTTCCATGATCTTTTAATTCCTACTATTTATTTATGTTTCTTTCTTTCTTTCTCAAATTAAGATCACCAATTCACCATTCACACTTATTGTTTGTCATTGCTACTGTGCACTTCTTGTTTTTTTAGTAAAAATTTTATTTTTGAGTTCATATTATATATTTGTTAAATTTGGTCGATGAAAAAACTCAACGTCGATTTTAGAGTTCTTTTCATTTTAAAATACGGAAATTTAATTTAAGTTTATATATTTTAGTTGTTGGAATTGACTAATGAAAAATATACTCCGTCTGTTTTGGCGGCCTACCCAATATTAAAAGACGGAAATTTTTATTTTAAGTTCATATAACTAGTTTGTTAAAATTGTTAAAATGGCCAATGAGAAAATCTCTCTGTCGGTTTTTGAGGCCTTCCCATTTTAAAAAGACGGAATTTCAGTTTACGTTTACATTTTTTATATGTTGAAATTGACCGATGAAGAAATTACCATCGATTTTCAAGGCCTCCAATGTTAATAAGATGAATTTTTATTTTAAAGTTATTGTTTATTATATTCAGTTTTATTCATAGTCAATTATTACTAAAACTTTCACTAAGTGTGTTTAAAGTTACCCAAGAATTACTTCCTTGAAGCTATTCGAAAGGATTTCGAATTATATTTTTCAATTCATTATTTTGTATATATCGATGTTAGGAAAATCTTAGCCCCATATTATTATTTTATTTTTATTGTGTATATTGCATGTTTATTATATTTGTACTTTATTTTATTTTTCAGCTCAATTTTAAAAAATGAAGTCAGTCGGGAATCACATTTGTGTATTGAGAAGGATGCCTAATCCTTTCCCTTTGGAATAATTTCAACCCTTATCTAAAATCAATTTGATTTCGTAGACTATTTTTCAAATTAATTTATTAATTGGATTTTCCTAAAAAATTATGTGGTGACTCCCTTTCCCGTTTAATCCCTTCCAACTCATTTTACCCCCCTTAACCCCCTTCTACCCATTGTTAAAAATTCTTCTGTGTAAATTATTTTTTAAATTTAATCACCACGACGTTGCTCCTAATTCAAATGATGTTAACAGAATGGCGACTTTGCTGGGATATAAAGGTTGTAACCATTGTGGGTTCATTTTTTAAATTGTGGATATCATTGTTTTATTGTATTATTCATTATATCTTATATATTTTGTTGATTATTTTCATATTGTACTCAATATTCATTAATTTTATTGTATATTGTCATTACATCCATGTTTTGTTTTTCAGCATTGTATGTATAATATATTAAAGTACGGTTTTGCGAAACATCAGGCCGAAATTTTTTATACTCAACCGTTTTTCGGAATGATCGACAATTTATTGGTCCGTCGTGAGTCGAATAGTTGTCTTGAGTTCCAGCCTAAGTTATCCACTTGAGTTCCAAGTCATTCAAAATCATTCTTGGTCAGCTAGTTTTAGAACTTTTATAATCTCAGTCCATTCTCTATTCGAGTTACAATCTGTAGGAACTACGTTTGACTTCATTCCTTGTTCAACGGGATACATAGTCGTCATAAGGGTTCTGTCATCTTCCCTGTAAGCTTTAAAAAATTTGAAAATGGAAACTGGGGAAATTTTTTTTGAGGAGGTGTCCAAAACTTTTACGAAGGAGATGATACAAGATTAAATATCGGAGGATGTTCAAGCTGAAATAGGGACAAAAATTTTGAGGAGTTGCCTCAAAAATTTCACCAAGTTTGTACACAAACGTCCAGAATTTATGAGGCTTCACTCTGAGTTGGTTTGTATATTTTGCATTAATTTTTGTACATGATGTCACATTCATTGTATATCTTTGATTTTTATTATATTCCATTGAAAATGTTATATTAATTGATATTTTATAAGTTGGGTTTTATTGCCCTCCGATGTGACTCATTCATTTTTTTTACTTTTGCCATTTTTTGTTTAATTAATAATCTTTTTGTTTTATTTTTTTTAATTTTGGGTAGTCCGCTCTTCAACGTGACTCATTAATTTTTTTGTTACTTTTGTTAAATTTGGGTTGTCCGCCCTTCAATGTGAATCACAGATTTCTTCGTTCTTGTTCAGTTTTCTTTGATTAATAAATTTTTTTTTGTTAAACTTAGGTTGCCCGCCTTTCAATGTGGCTCATTGATTATTTATTTTCATTATTTTTCCTTTAAAAAATTTATTTTTTGTTTATAGATTTTATGTCCTTTCTGGAAGAACTACGCAAATCTGATTCTCATCAATGAGAAACGAAGGCAGACCTTATTGAGTTCAGTATTTTTTATTCAAAAGATCTTCTTATTTTTTATTCTTTTAATATTATATTTTTGAAATTATTTTTTGCCTTAGTTAATGTCAATATAGTTCAAGTGTGCATGTGAAAATCATTTGTACAATAATGAAGATTGACTTCTTGTTAAACCATAGATTCTTTTTTGTACCTCTGATTCATACTTTTGTCACACTTGTAAAATTCTCTTGTATACATTCATGATTAGAACAAAACCAGATTAATTGTTTCATGTGCATTGTGTGGTGATTTTTGAATTAAATTCAATTTTTTTTGTATTGTTGATCTTGATCAACATTTAGGCAAATTTCTGAGTAATTTTTTATTTGGAAAATGATTGTAGGCCTTCTTTGATCTGTTTGAACCTTTTAAAGCCTACAATATGACATATACCCTTATTGTGTCCCACTTTGCGTCTTAAGCCTTTTCTATGGACAACCACATCTTAGCCTAGACCCTTTCTAAGTGCTTTTACGCACTATCTCTCTTTTTGCCTGATTTTATAAAGAACACTGAAGACATGCAAGTTATAAGAGAAGATTCAAAGTCCAGTTTTGTCAAATCCAAAAGTTATTAAAATCCCTGAATGTCAAGAAAATAAAATGACTTCAAAAGAAAGAAAAAAAAAGGAAGCGTTCAAAATTACCCACAAGTTTTTGAAAGCAGAATTTCAAGAAAAAAAGATAAACATTCCAAACAAAAAGGAGAAAATTCAAAAGGGAAAAACTTAGACAAACAAAGTTCCAAAGAATTCAAAAGTGCATAAGGAAGGGACAACAAAGAGAATCAAACGCTAGAAGAGTAATAACTTTTGAAAACATCTATTTAGTTGCAATTCTCAAGAAGGGGATAAGTCATTTTTATCCCAAATGACTATCCTACCCGTCCCTAAGCCTACATTACCAATTATTAACAAGCCCTACATGATTCATTTCAAATGTTCTCACATTAGTTGAGATTTACATTAAGGTCAAGCATATGGTATCACAATTGCATGCGTTGAACATTTTTCTGAAGGTGAGTGTGGTTTTTCAGATGCACCCAAATCAAAACACTTTAAATGTGCACAAATTGAAATTTCTTTCTTGTGAGGGCACTTGAAATATGATGATAGGTCTAGTTCAAAGACTTTGTCTAAAGCAAGATGAACAAATTTTGTCGTTACTTAAGTACATTTGAGGTACCACTTGAATATATATGAATTACCTCGAAATCAATCTCAGTAAGGAATAAGAATTGCGAGAAATTTTTGTATAATACTTTTGTTGGTGCTAACAAAGTTAAAATATGTTTCATCGTTCATAAAATAAAAATGAAAATCCACTTTTCACATTTTTTCAAACAATTTTGTAGACTGCTTCATTGTTGATATTTGTTCAAATAATTTTGTGGATCGTTTCAAAGTTCAAATTGCATTTTTGGTAGTCATACCCTTCAAAATGACATCTTTTTATTTTGGGTCATCATACCTTTCAAATTGACATGATTTTTATTTATGCCCCGTGTTTGCCCAAAATTTTTTTTTGAACGGTTTCATTATTTGTATTTGTCCAAATATATTTGTGGACCGTTTCAAAGTTTAACTTGCACTTTTGGTAACTTACCCTTCAAAATTAAATCTTTTTATTTTTGGTCGTCACACCTTTCAAATTGATGTCATTTTTTATTTATGCCCTATGTTTGTCCATGCCAACTATGCGTACTGTTTCATTGTTGATATTTTGTCCAAACCAACTTTGTGGACCGTTTCATTATTGATATTCGTCCAAATAACTTTGTGGAACATTTCAAAGTTTAAATTGCATTTTTTGTAGGCATAACCTTCAAAATGACATCTTTTTATTTTTAGGTTGTCATGCCCTTCATAATGACATCTTTTTATTTTTCGGTAGTCATACTTTTCAAACTGACATCTTTTTATTTTTTTGTACTCATACCCTTTAAAGTGACATCTTTTAATTTTGGACAGTCATATCCTTCAAAATGACATTTTTTTGGGTCGTCTAATATTTTTTTTGGGTCTTCATACCATTCAAGATGACATTTTCTTAAATTTTGATAGTCATACCTATCTCAATGACTTTTTTTAGGTCGTCATACCTTTCAAAATGATATATTTTAGAAATTAATTTACTATCTTAAATAAATTAATTCTTTTCAAATTGTTTTGTCATGTCATTCAATATGACACTTTTTATTGTGTTATTCCATTTTAAATTGACATGTTATTCAATTCATGATGTTATTAAGTTTGAATCGTTGCATTGGTTAATACCTTGTCCATATGGTCATGTTTGCATATTTTATATTATATTAGATACAAACATTGATATTGCAGATTTTGTGATACGATATTCATGTTAAGTTCAAGTTGGATCGTCCATCTTTCAAAGAGACGGGTTGGGTTGTCATCTACCTTCAAATGACATCTTGAGTTCATGTTGGGTCGTCCGCCTTTCAAAGAGACATGTTGGGTTGTCATGTCCCTTCAAATGATATATTAAGTTCAAGATTAGGTTGTCATCTCCCTTCAATTAACACGATGAGTTCAAACTATCTCATCCACCTTTCAAAGAGACAAGATTGGGTCGTCATATCCCTTCAAATGACATGTTAAGTTCAAGTTAGGTCGTCCGCTTTTCAAAGTGACAAGTTGGGTTGTCACCTCGTTCAAAGTAGCATTTTAAGTTCAACTTGGATCATCCGCCTTACAAAGATACACGTTGGGCAGTCATCTCCCTTCAAATGACATGTTCAAGTTGGGTCGTCCGCCTTTCAAAGAGACATGTTGGGTTGTCGTCTACCTTCAAATGACACACTAAGTTCAAGATTGGGTTTTCAGCTTCATTTAAGTGACATGTTAAGTTCAAGTTGGGTCGTGCACCTTTCAAAGAGACATGTTAGGTTGTCATCTCCCTGCAAATGACATGTTAAGTTCAAGTTGGTTCGTCGACCTTTCATATAGACATGTTTGGATTGTCATCTCCCTTCAAATGACACATTAAGTTCAAGATTGAGTTGTCATCTCTCTTCAAATGACAAGTTGAGTTCAACTTCCCTCGTCCGTTTTTCAAAAAGACATGTTGGGTCGTCACATCCTTCAAGTGACTGTTTAAGTCAAGATTGGGTTGTTATCTCCCTTCAAGTAACACTTAAAGTTCAAGATTGGGTTTTCATCACCCTTCAAGTGACACGTTAAGTTCAAGATTGGATTTTCATCTATCTTCAAATGACATGTTATGATCAAATAGGGTCGTACGCCTTTCAAAGAGAAAAGATAGGGTCGTCATGTCTCTTCAAATGACATGTTAAGTTCAACTTTGCTCGTCTGCCTTTCAAAGGGACAAGTTGGGCTGTCACCTTGTTCAAAGTGGCATGTTAAGTTCAAGTTGGGTCGTCCTCCTTTCAAAAAGACACGTTGGGTTGTCGCCTCGTTCAAAGTGACATGTTATTCTGATAATCCTTCTTTCAAAAAAGGTGAAAAAGGTGCAACACCTTCATTGTGAAATTTTGCAAGTAATATCGAAGGTATGTTAACATTCTCAGTTTATAATTAATATTTTTCTTTTGTTTATTATTTTTATCCCAGTCGACAGACGTGGAGTCTTGTTCAAAAGCTCTACTAACGTCTCAATTATTTTGTTCAATGTTTATTAAACCAAATTTGGATTCGTCAACTTTTTTTGACTAGGATCTCTTTCATCGATTTGAATCAAACAAAGTGTCAAGTTGTTGACACCAAATTTTTGTTCGATAGTATGAAAATTAATACATTTGGAGTATTTTATTTTAAATAATTCAAAATATAAGTTTTTGTCATTTTAATGAAATTTTTTGATAATCATCCTTTTATCAAAGTATTAGGGTTTTTATCAATTGTTATGTTTAAATTATTTTTCATAGCCAGACATTCACATAATTGTTCATTTTTTTATGTAATCATTATCTCTATTAGATTATATTTTTACATGTAATTAATTACGTTTATTACATTTTTTATATTAAATTTTTGTTCTTTGTTACATTGTTAATATTGATTTTGATATTCTGCGTAGTCTAAAAGTTCATTCAAATTCGAATGCAATTACATACACAAATATTTTATCAATAGACAATTTTAGGGTCAGAATTCTAGCCCATAACTTTGGCCAATAGTTTTCAACTCCCTATATATGAAATAGCTGGTCCATTAGGTTTTGGGTGGTGAATAGAGATTTAGGGGATAAATTTCAGATTGTAGGTTTTAAGAAATTTTTTGATGTTTATATTTTTTGCCCACCACCCTCACCGGACACTTTTCCGGCGAGCCCCAAAACCCCATTTCGTTTTTCCTATTTTTCCAGCGAAGAACAACACGAAAACTGTCAGTAGACCCAACTGTTATCTTGATCATAGCTGCTGCCAGCAGCTCTCTCAACACGCTGCCAGCTCTTCTTTTTACCTGTTCTTCGACAATGCTCTAACTGAAACAGGTCATCTTCTTACCCATCTAAGCAAAGAAAACACCACTGAAATAACCACCACAACCAACATGTAAACCATACCCAAACCTTAACAAGCAACCTCCCGAAATCGATCAACAACACAGTCAAAAAGCCCGAGCATCAACCACCAAACCAGCCTTCATTCTTCCTTTTTTTCCTTTCCAAATCCCTTACCCTTTGTTGGGTTTAGCAAGTGAATGGAAAAAGAAAAGAGAGAATATGTAATGTGAGGGAACTATTTTGGAGGGAAAATGAAAAGTCATTTGCAAAGTGCAAATGAAAAGTCATTTCTCTCATATCGGGAAAAGAAAGGGAAATTGTTGTCCTTATATAAGGAAACACTTCCATTACTTCTTAAAGAGCTAAGAAGAAGATGCCCCCTCGCGCCGCCGCCGTCGTCGCTCGCTCGGCTTCGGATTTAGATTTGGAAAATGATGTGATTTATTGATAAATTTTTTGGACAAAATTTATTTAGTCAGTTTTTGTTAAATCAAATAAATCCTGTTAATATTATCTCTTACAAATTTTCGGGCAATGGTAACATTCTGAAAAGTTTTTACTCTTTCCGAAAAGTCATTACTTTCCGAAAAGCCGTTATTTTCTTAATAGACACATTTTCTCGAAAAGTTGTTATTTTTTCAAAAACACACAACTTTCGGGATAAAAAAGGTCTGAACAGACACATTTCTTGCTGAAATTGGCTATAAAAGGAAGTCAATTTTTGATTTTTTAAACACTGAAATTTTCCTTCTCTGCATATATTTTTCTCTAAAATTAAATCAAAGTGTCGATCGACTGAGTCTGTGTGACTTGTTGCGTTTCTGAAGTTCACTGAAGTTAATGAAATTTGAGGTACCGCTATTTCTTTAAGAAGTTTAATCCGTTTTAACTTGGGAGATATTAATCCATAACCTTGGGTACAATGAGAGGATTAAATTTCTTAAGGACACACAGTAGTTTCTGTGGACTCAGATTACTTCTTGTATTTAATGTATTTTTTGTTTCATCTTATTTCGATTTATGTTTATTGGTTAACCTTATAAATACAGGTTGAATAACAATCTTAAGAAATTTAATAAGTTTATGTATTTAAGGTTTCTTGAGATTACAACCTTTATGGTTTTCTACTCTGCTTGAATTTTTTAAAATTCTTTCGATTAATGATTAAAAGAACATAAAAATTTATCGTCAAATTAGATTCAGTTTGTGTAAAGATTTGTTCTTTACTTTTAGTATTTCAGATACTTAAGTTATCTGCCATTTGTGAAAGAAAAAAAAAAGAAAAAATGACTTATTCAAGTCAAACAAATGCTAGAACAGTAAGTGCTGCAACAACATCGGTTGAACATAATTTTTCAAATGCTGCCTTAGCGCCGGCTGAGAAACTTGCAAATTTTTATGGAGTTGACTTTAAGAGAAGGCAGCATAAGATGTTCTTTTATCTCACTACGTTGAGTCTGCAGAAGTTCATTAATAAGAATGTTCCTGTTATGTTAGATGAAACTCCGGCTGATGAACGATTCTTGGTAACAGAAGCATGGACACACTCAGATTTTTTGTGTAAAAATTATATTCTGAGTGGCTTGCAAAATAATCTGTACAATGTGTAGAGAAATGTCAAAACCTCAAAAGAACTCTTGGATGCTTTAGAATATAAGTACAAAACAGAAGATGCCAGAATGAAGAAATTCATTGTGGCAAAATTTCTGTACTATAAGATGATATACATTAAGACCATCGTCACCCAAGTTGAAGAAGTGCAGGTCATAACCCATGATCTCCTTGCTGAAGGTATAAATTTATTTAATGCCTATGTTAGAAATATTATTTTTTTCCTTAATACTCACATAATCTTTAATGTAGGATTGATTGTGAATAATGCCTCTCACGTGGCTGCAATTATTCAAAGGTTACCTCCATTGTGGAAGGACTTCAAAAACTACTTGAAACACAAACAAAAGGAGATGATTGTTGAAGATCTCATAGTAAGGTTGAGAATCGAATAGGATAATAAGGTTGCAGAAAAGAGGTCACGTGGTAATTCAGCAATATCTGGAGTAAATTTTGTTGAAGAAGATCCCACAAAATTAAAGAAATGAAAGAAAACATCTGGTCCAAAAAGCAATCCTCCTAAGAAGAAATTCAATGGAAACTGATTCAACTGTGGTAAACATGGTCATAGGGCTACTGAATGCCGTGGTCCTAAGAAGGAAAAGAAAAAGAAGGATCAAGCAAACTTGGCTGAATCCAAAGAAAAAATTGACGATCTCTGTGTAATGCTTTTAGAATGTAAATTGGTTGGAAATCCAAGAGAATGATGGATAGATTCTGGTGCCTCATGCCATGTTTGTTCCAACAAAGAATTATTTTCATCATATACTCCAGCACTTACAGATGAGAAGTTGTTTATGGAAAACTCCGTTGTTGCAAAGGTTGAAGGAACTGAAAAAGTCCTATTAAAGATGACATCAAGCAAGGTGGTGACTTTGAATAGGGGCTCATATGTTCCAGAATTGAGAAAGAATATAGTTTCAATTCCAGTTCTAACAAAGAATGGATTTAAATGTGTATTTCTTTCTGATAAAGTAATAGTAAGCAAAAATGATTTGTATGTAGGAAAAGGTTACCTTAGTGATGGTCTTTTAAAACTCAATGTAATTGCAGTTGATATGAATAGAGATTTTGCATCTTTTTACTTGCTTGGGTCTAAATGTTTATAGCATGAACGTTTGAGACACGTGAATATCAAAACCTTGCGAAAACAGATTGAGTTAAATATTTTGCCAAAATTTGAGTGCAATAAATCAAAATGTCAAATTTGTGTTGAATCTAAGTATGATAAGCATCCTTATAAATCTGTTGAAAGGAATTCAAATCCTTTAGAATTGATTCACACTGATATTTGTGACATGAATTCAACACCATCACGTAGTGGGAAAAAGTATTTCATAATTTTTATTGACGATTGCACTGGATATTGTCTTTTGTATTTGCTAAATGGTAAGGATAAGCAATAGATGCATTTAGTCAATATAAAACTGAATTTTAAAATCAATTGGATAAAAAGATCAAAATGATCAGAGGTGATAGAGGTGGAGAATATGAATCTCAATTTGCAGAAATATGTTTAGAAAATAAAAATAATCCATCAAACTACTGCTCCCTACACTCCTCAGTCTAATGGAATTGCACAAAAGAAAAACCGAACTTTAAAATAAAAGATGAATCCATTACTTATAAGTTCAGGTTAACCAAATAACTTGTGGGGGGAAGCTATCCTTACAGCAAATCAAATCTTTGACAGAGTGCCTCACTCAAAGACAAATGTAATTCCATATGAGAAATGGAAAGGTAGGAAACCCAACTTGAAATATTTCAAAGTGTGGGGGTGTCTAGCCAAAGTCCAACTTCCTATTCCTAAGAGGGTAAAAATAGGGCCTAAGACTGTGGATTGTGTATTCATTGGATATGCCACAAACCGTAAGGCATGTCGATTTTCGGTTCATAAGTCTTAACATCCAGATATTCATGATAATACATTAATGGATTAACTTGAACCTATTACTATAATTTAGTTGATATTTTCTTGATTTTACTTTGTTTTATTGTTTTTGATTTCTTTTCAAAACTATCCTCCTTGTATGCCAAATACACGGAGAGTAAGAGAACCCTTGTTTCCCTACGATCACGAGCTAGAGCGTACACTGCACAATATGAATAGAAAGTTGGGAATAAATGATGAGGATCCAAACCAGAACGTTCTAGCTCCGATTGATGTTCATGGTCAGATGTTACCCGATGCTTTGGGTGAACATCAACAGAGGGGACAAAATCCTGTTCCACGACCCCAAGCATACTACAGAGGGTATGATAACATAATAGACTCGGATGGGCCACTTGTCTTTCCCCTCTACCCATAAGACACACTTTTGTGGTAACTAGTAGCCTGATGCAAATGCTCACTGCCAGAGGTTTGTTTTCAGGGCTACCCTCTGAGGATCCACATGCCCATATAACTAAGGTAAGGGCAGTGACTAAAAGTTGTGTGGGGAAGCCGGATTTTGATCTAGATGTAATAGCTCTCAGAGTGTTTCCTCTCCCACTGACGGGAGAGGCTGCTATGTGGTTCACTGAGCTCCCATACAACTCAATCTTCACTTGGAACCAATTAAGAGATGTTTTCTTAGCACGCTACTATCCGGTCTCCAAGAAAATAAACCACAAAGATAGAGTGAACAACTTTGTGGCACTACCAGGAGAGTCAGTTAGTAGTTTTTGGGATAGATTCACCTCATTCTTGAGATGTGTTCCAAATCACTATATAGATGATGAGTCACTGAAGGAATACTTCTATCGGGGACAGGATGATAACAACAAAGCGGTGTTGGACACTATAGCAGGTGAATCTTATGGAGAATGCCCTTATGCTGAGATTAATGAAAAATTAGAGAAAATCTCCCGAAATAACAAAGCTTGGAGTACTAGGAAGTCTGATATAGGGAGAAACACCTTCGCAGTGCACTCCGCTCACAACCCAGCACAAATGAGATTCAGGAAGAAATGGCTCAGATGAGAACTGAGCTGGGTTGGTACTAAAATATGTCACTGGGGTGCAGAAAAGATAAATGCAGTAAACTACTTGGCTAAACCACCACCTCCAAACGATGAGTGTTATTATGAGGAGGATTCTTATGCAGTAAATGAATAGATGGGGGGTTTCCGACCAAGTGCCCAAGGCTCTAATATGGAGAATTGGCGCAAAGTTCAAAGGAACCAAGGTCGGAACTATGGTAACTACAATCGTGAGGGTCATTATGTCCGAGATGGAAACTACAATCGCGACAACAACTTCAGTAGGGGTAACTATGGCAATAGAAATAACAGGAATTAACCCTATGTTACTCCTCAGAATCGTGAAGTTACTCCTAGGGATGGTGGAGGTAGTATGGCGCGAGTTGAGGATATGTTGCATAAAATGATGAGGAGGTTTGATGCTAGTGATGAGCACAATAAAGAGTTGAGGAATGATTTAGCGGGTATTGGGCAAAAAGTTGATACACATGCAATATAGATTAAGCAACTTGAGTTACAATTGGACCAATTATCTGCAACTGTGAACACACGGAAACCGGGCACTCTTCCTAGCAACGCTGTCCAAAACCCGAAAAATGATGGACATTGTATGGAAATTACTACTCGCGGTGGCAAGCAAACCATTGACCCACCTAGGAAATCTGATGAGAATAAGGTGACAAAAGATACTGATAAAGTGGTAAATGTTGATGCTGAATTAGAGGATAACACAGCAAAAGATGATGAGGTGCCTATAAAGGTAACTCCTATGCCTAGGCCACCATCCCTGTTTCCTCAAAGAATATTGAAAAAGACCGAGGATGGCAAATATCGGCATTTTATAACAATCTTGAAGCAACTTTCTATCAATGTCCCTTTGGTAGAAGTTTTAGAAAAAATGCCCGGTTACGCCAAGTTTATGAAAGATCTGGTCACAAAGAAGAGATCGATTACTTTTGAGGATGATGATAGAATGCAACATTGTAGTGCTATCGCTACAAAATCTCTGGTCCAAAAGAAAGAAGGTCCGGGTGCGTTCACAATTCCTTGTACAATCGGGTTATTACAATTTGCGAAAGCATTATGTAATTTGGGGGCAAGCATAAATCTCATGCCCCTCTCGATTTACAAGAAGTTGGGTTTGGGTGACCCAAAGCCCACTACGATGCGACTTCTGATGGCTGATCAAACAGTAAAAAGACTTATAGGTATACTCCACGATGTGCTAGTAAAAGTGGAGTCATTCATATTCCCAGCAGATTTTGTTATTCTTGATTGCGAAGTCTATTTTGAAGTGCCCATTATTCTTGGGAGGCCATTCCTTGCTACGGGAAGAGCCTTAGTAGACATGGAAAAGGGGAAGATGAAATTTCGGTTGAACAATGAGGAAGTGACCTTTAATATTTGTAGGTCCATGAGGTAGAGTGGTGAGATCCAATCGGTATCTGCTATATCCTACAACATGGGTGAGACATCTGAGACACAAATACAAGAACGTCTATGTGTAGAAGCATTACCGGCAGTGATAATGAACGTTGATAGCGATTGCATTGAAGAGTATGAGTCATTAGTCGTGGATCTTGACCGAGGTGATGTTTGGGTTAAACCGAAGAAATTTGAGCTTGATATGAAGAATCACGAGTCCCCACCCGTGAAACCATCTATAAAGGATGCTCCAAAATTAGAACTAAAAGCTCTTCCACCTCATCTCAGGTATGAATTCTTAGGAAATGGTGACACTTTGCCGGTAATCATTGCATCAGACCTGGATGAACAACAAGTTCAGAGTTTAGTAAAGGTACTAAAAAGGTTCAAAAGAGCTATTGGGTGGACTATTGCGGACATTATTGGGATCCCTCCTGGTATTTGCTCTCATAAAATCCAACTCATGCCTGATCATAAGCCGAGTATTGAGCACCAGAGACGCTTGAATCCTCCTATGCAAGAGGTTGTGAAGAAGGAAATCATTATGTGGTTGAATGCCGGAGTAATCTATCAATCACTGATAGTAGTTGGGTATGCTCGGTTCAGTGTGTACCTAAAAAGTGGGGGAATGACTGTGGTCCCCAATGAAATAAATGAACTTGTTCCAATGAGACCGGTTACTGGATGGAGGGTGTGTATGGATTACCGTAAAATGAACTCATGGACTGAAAAAAACCATTTTCCTATGCCCTTCATGGATCAGATGTTGGATAGACTTGCCGCAAAAGGGTGGTATTGTTTTCTTGATGGGTATTCGGGATATAATAAGATTTCTATTGCACCAGAAGATCAAGAGAAAACCAATTTCACTTGTCCATATTGTACCTTTGCGTTCAGAAGAATGTAGTTTGGGTTGTGCAATGCACCCGCAACATTACTTTTCTATGGTTGGTGATTCATTCGAGCGGTGTTTGACCAATTTATCTGAGGTCTTTAAGAGATGTGAAGAATGCAATTTAGTACTAAACTGGGAAAAGTGTCATTTCATGGTGAAAGAGGGTATTGTGTTGGGTCATCGCATTTAAGAAAAGGGCATAGAGGTTGATCGAGCTAAAGTCGAAGTAATAGAGAGACTTCCCCCGCCGATCTCTGTGAAAAGTGTGAGAAGCTTTCTTGGGCATTGAGGTTTTTACCGGAGATTCATCAAAGACTTTTCAAAGATTGCACACCCATTGTGCATTTGCTGGAGAAAGATTGTAAATTTAGTTTTGATGAATCCTGTCTTAAAGCATTCGGTAAGCTAAAAGAAAAGTTAGTGTCTACGCCTATCATTATTTCTCCGGATTGGAACAGTCCATTTGAGGTAATGTGCGATGCTAGTGGGGTGGCTCTTTGTGTAGTATTGGGACAGAGAAAAAACAAAATCCTTCACCCCATTTACTATGCTAGTAAAGCCCTAATTGAAGCTCACAAGAACTACACAATGACTGAGCAAGAACTCCCTGCAGTAGTCTTTGCTTTTGAGAAATTTCGCTCCTATTTGCTAGGTACTAGAGTTATAAAGCATACTGACCACTCAGCATTATGATATTTGATTGCGAAGAAGGATGCAAATCCTATGCTGATTCGTTGGGTATTACTGCTACAAGAATTTGACTTTGATGTATTGGATAGAAAAGGAACTGAAAATCAAGTTGATGATCACTTGTCTCGTCTAGAGGATGAAGCTATGAGAGAGTTCGGGGATAAGACTGACATAGATGATACTTTCCCCGATGAACATGTATTGGCTGCTTCACAAGACTCTATTCCATGGTTCGCAGATTTTGTGAACTATCTGGCTAGTGATATTGTTCCATCAGACTTGTCCTTTCATCAAAGGAAAAAGTTCATGTACGATGTGAAGAATTTCTTTTGGGATGAACCATACTTGTATAGGATTTGTGCCAACGGGCTTATTCAGAATGTGAAATGTTTAGTGTGTTGGAGGCATGCCATTCCTCACCCGTTGGTGGACATCACAGTGGTATCCGAACCGCACATAAGATATTACAATGTGGTTACTATTGGCCAACTCTTCATCAAGATGCTCATGGGTTTGCTAAAGCATGTGACAGATGTCAACGAGATGGTGGTATTTCAAGAAAGCAAGAGCTCCCTCTAAACACCATTCTTGTGATTGAGTTATTTGATGTTTGGGGTATTGACTTTATGGGCCCTTTTGTGAGTTCTCATGGCATGAAGTAGATTCTAGTAGCAGTCGATTATGTATCTAAATGGGTCGAAGTCATAGCCCTCGCAAACAATGAAGGGAAGAGTGTCACTGCATTCTTGAAAAAGAATATATTCTCTCGTTTTGGCACCCCAAGGGCCATTATTAGTGATGGGGGCTCCCACTTCTGCAACAGATTGTTCAAGGGGTTATTGGAGAAATACGGGGTTCGCCATAATGTGGCCACTCCTTACCACCCTCAAACTAGTGGGCAAGTTGAAATGTCTAATCGGGAAATAAAACAGATATTGTCAAAAACAGTGAATACTAATAGAACGGATTGGTCAAGGAGGCTTGAAGATGCCCTTTGGGCCTACCGGACAACATATAAGACTCCCATAGGTATATCTCCATACCAACTTGTATATGGGAAGGCTTGTCATCTTCCGGTTGAGTTAGAGCATAAAGCCATGTGGGCTATGAAGAAGTTAAAAATGGATTGGAGCAAAGTTGCAGAGCAACGGTTAAATGGGTTGAATAAACTCGATGAATTTCGCCTAAAAGCCTATGAAAGCTCAGCACTATACAAAGAAAAGATGAAGAAGTACCATGACAACAAAATTGAAAAACGAGAGTTTATGGTCGGGGATTTGGTGCTGTATTCTAGGTTGCGCTTGTTTCAGGGCAAGCTCAAGTTTAAATGGACTGGTCCTTACTTGGTTACCCAACTATTCCCTCATGGAGCAGTTGAGTTGGAAACTAAGGAGGGTGTGCGGTTAAAGGTGAATGGACAATGCATGAGAATCTATTTCGGGCATGCTGAATTGGCAAATGAAGTGATAAAGGCATACCATCTTGATGAAGTCTGAGTAATCAAGGGTCCCCAGTCGTGCCGCGACATTAAATCAGGCACTTGTTGGGAGGAAACCCAATACTTATCATCTTTTTAGTAATGGTAGCATCTTTCTACTAATGGGTTATAAATTTGCAGGCACATCACCAGGAAATTCTTCAGAAAATTACTTTGCAGCTGTCACTAACAGACACATCGACGGACCATTTCGCCTGCGATGGACCGTCGTATGCATCGGTCGTACCAGGTATGTTTTTCTGTTATTTTGAAACTAGGGCACATGCGACGGAACAAATGACGGGTCGTCACAACTGCGACGGACCGTCGTTGGGGAACCGTCGCGTGATTGATGAGGTATACCCGACCCGACCTGGCTGGAACCTTTTTCAAAATCAGAACATTTAAACCCCCAACCCCTCATTTCACCCCATTCCTTCATTATTCCTCTCATCTCCCCTCTGTTTTTAACTTCCACATTCTTTCAACCACCGATCATTGCCCTCTCACAATTCTCCAAAGCTCTGAAGTGTTATCTACTAGTGGAAACTACTGCTGTGAGTGTCTACCTTGCAACCGAGTACTTGTGCATTTTTATTTCTCCATTTCTATGGTATGTGTCTCTAACTTTATACTCATTTATCATGCCTTTTTGTTTACTAGTTAGTATTATGCTTAGTTCCCCTTCGTATGTTGGTTACTTTAGACGATTCTCTCTAACCTAGGTTACAAATGTTCAAAATTGCCATGTTTACCACCCTAGACATAGGTGCTTTTGCATTGCTAGTTTCCTAGGTAGTTGGGTTAGACACATGTAGGTCCAAAACACTACAAGGTTGATGTAGGTTCATCGGGGATGCTTAGAGTACCCTTAGTTCTGTCACTGTCATTTAGAACGAGAGCCCGATGACGGACCGTCGTACCTACGACGGACCACCGTAGGGTCCGTTGCAAAATCCCTAGCACCCCTGTCCCAACGGACACATGTGACGGATCGTCGTACTCGTGACGGTCTGTCCTGCACAACCGTCATGCTAGAGAGAGACCCTGTTTCTAAGGGTCTCTCATTTTTTTCCAAGTGTTCCCCAACAGACACATGTGACGGACCGTCGTCTTCACAACGGTCTGTCCTGCACAACCGTTCTGGTTGTCAGAGACCCTGTTTCTAAGGGTCTCTCATTTCTTTAAAAGTGTCCTTCAATGGACACATGTGACAGACTGTCGTACCCACGACGGTCCGTCCTGCATGACCATCATGACGGTTAGAGACCCCTCTCCTAAGGGTCTCCATTTTTTTTCTCAAGTGTCCTATGACGGACATCTACGACGGACCGTCGTACCTGTGACAGTCCGTCCTGCACATACCAGCATGCTAGTGAGAGACTCTCCTTCAGGGTTCTCTATATATACATAGTCTAAGTAAAACACGACGGTCCATCATAGTCATGACGAGCCGTCACCTGGCCCATCGTGTGTCACTACTTCTACAACAATGACATACTCTTTTTAATGTTTGATTTTGTATGGTTTCGCTTGTCTTGTTTGCCACTACTCGTACTAATATTGATCCTTTGCAGGTACAATATACTATGACACCCAAGCAAGACCAAATCTACGCACGCGGGCAATCAAAGTCTGTCGCCCAGTCTGCACGCATGATCATCAGCTCTGATGATGAGCAGGACCTTGAGTATGTGCTTCCAGGCACTTTCATAACTTTCCGTGTTGCACATGCTGCCAGAGCCAAACCCAAAAAGATAGCGTCCGACGTAGTCATTGCCTCCCAGTCTGATGAGGAGCGCACAGTGACCGGCACACCCTCTAGGTCAGCCACAAATGAGGAAGGAGCGTCTGGCTCTTTAGGAGTATCCTAGTCCGAGGAAGCCTCTGGCTCTTCTAAGGTTCCCGCACCAGCAACTGCTGTAGCGTTGGCCTCGTCTGATGAGGCTGACAGTTCAGACTCTACATTCGGCCCACCAGCTCAGGTCCCCACTCCAGCCACTGACCAGCCCAACTGGTGGTGTGTAGAAGAGCAGTTTCAAGTCTACTCTGACGCCAAGTTCCTGAATGATAAAGGGGCGATGACTCGAACACTCACATTGGAGCGGCGGGTACTTACAGGGAGTCTCCCCATGATGCCGGAGATCCACAACCTCTTCACCAGGCATCACTTGGAGTGGACAGCACGTCCGTTGGGACGGTACAGTGAGGAAATGGTCCGAGATTTCTACTTATCCTACGTAGAGACTCTCCAATCACAGATCGATAGGCGGGCTGCCCCCGCTAAACAGGCCCCACTGGAGCAGGTCCGAGTCCGTGGTGTGCAGGTTGACATTTCCCTGCAAGCCATCCGTCGGTTTCTATACAGCGAGAGTATTGATGCTACTTGGACCCCCCTCACTACCGAGTTTGACTACCACTAGCAGATAGTAAAGGATGGCCAGTTCTTGCGCGAGCCAGCACAGAGAGAGGCCACCAAGAGGTGGATGGCCCTGCACCTGTCAGTAGAGGGAGAGGGTGTCGATTGGGTGACTGAGCCGAAGGGGGCCATCAAGAAGGCCAACCTCACGTTCACAGCAAAGTTCTCGTGGCTGCTTGTCCGTCACTGACTTTCCCCCACAACTGCTGATAACATCTTTATCTGGGATTGAGTAGTGTTGATGGCGGCGATGATAACCGGATTCGAGGTGCAATTCGCATGCCTTCTCCAGGAAGTCATGCACGAGAAGGCATTCAAGGTCACTACTACCTACCCTTTCCCATGCATGATCTTTGCCCTTTGCAGGTCCGCAGGTGTGCCCATATGACATGTAGATCAGCTTAAGACCCCGCAGGGCACTCTAGACGTCGGCCTCATCAGAGACGAGGCCAATGAGTTGACTCCACGCAGAGGGCCTCGGCCAGAGCTACCCCCACTTGCTGATGATCTTGCTGATGCGGTAGCCAAGGCCAGCACAGCTACACAGGCATCCACTGACACTACCCCGGTCGAGTCTATCCCGGGTAGTAGCGCAGCCCCGAGCTCCTCTCGCACATCCCCTCTACCGGCACTGGTCCCGCTTGCAAGGGTCCAAAAACTAGAGGCACAATTGGCCACTCTTCTGCATCATATCCAGCCGTGGATGCAGAGGTCGATTACTGAGTTTGAATATCGTCTAGAGAGGAATATGATGCAGTTACAGAGTGGAAGATCGCTGAGGTTAACCAGCGCCTGGACTCCTTTGAGTTGAGAGTGCTAGCCCGACCATCCCCTCCGGGGGATGTGTCGAATCTTAAGGCTGCTGTCGACAGTCTTTGTGCAGACATCGACACGATCTTAGAGGCTAGGGTGCCGGAGTCTGGGGCCCCTTCTGTCGAGCCTGCTGAGGAAACCGTGTTGGTGGCCCTTTTTGCTACTTTAGACATTTCACCACCTCCCCCTCAAGAGAGTGCCAAGAGGCGTAGTGGTCGAGCAGAGGATGAGGTGCGAGCACGGAAGATGGAGCACCGAGATATAGAGGCTGCGAGGAGAGCCTCCCTTACTGAGGAGGAGGCGAACCGAATGAGAGCATCTGAGTTAGCGGTTGGGGCGTCTAGCTCCCGCACTTTGGAGATAGAAGGAGGCACTACTGATGGTGCGGTTGTTGCTGAGGACACTACTAAGGGTGTCCAGATTGCAAAGGACGTGGGTTCCGGGGAATCGGACCCACCATCTTGCTGATCGACGACTCTTTGCGCCACAGGTTTGCTTCACCTACCACTCTTGTATTTAGATTTTTATGCATTGGGGACAATTGCATGCCCTTTTGTTAGGGGTGGGGTAAATAGATAGTGAGTGTTAGGGTGAAGTCTTAGTAGCCCATTTCACTATCCTCTTTTGGGGTTTTCTTGCCTGTGTTCTTTTTCCCCAAAAGACTGATTACTTTTTCTGTTAAACTGGCATGTTTATATCTTATGTACATAATTTATGTCTGAAGCATGATGGCTAAAATGATATCCTGATAAACTGGAAAATAATGCATGACTAGGCATAGTAACTAAAAATTGTGTGGCTCTAAGCATGAAGCAGAGTTACACAATTGCATTACCCTAAGTCTTAAATTCGAACTAGGTGTCTGATAATCTGGTATAGTGATGAGATGTCAAATGAGTGTGAGGAAATTTGAATAGTCCACTATTGGTGCTGAGCTAGAACTTGCCTGGTTAGTCCTGCTAAAAGTAAGTTGTAATAGACAATTAGGAAAGGATCATAGGCCTTTATTCAATATAGCCTATTTCTAGCCTAAAGAAAAGAAACGAAATGAAATTTATCATTCTTTGATCCAAATAATCTGAGCTTAAAATTTGACCTTTCTTTTTCACCCCAACTGATCTTTTCTGGAAACAATGTGTTGGCGCTAGTCCCTCCTTGGACATGTGCACCTCAGCTTATGCCAAAATCATAAGTTTAGGGTGGCTAATGCATAAACAACCTTCGTTATGGCCTTGACCCAACTTAGGGTATTGTGTACCTTGACTCATGGCAAAGTCAAGAGTTGAGGGTGGCTACTATGAGGAATGCTCGTGAAAGTGGGGTTGAAAGAACAAAGAGAGAGAAAGAACAAAAATAAAGTGACTCAAGAATTAGATGAAGAGAAAAGTAAAGAAAAAGAAAAATACACAAGAAATACAAGCAAGAAAAAAAGAGAATCACTTACACAAATGAAGAAAGAAGAGAAAATAGCAGCGTGAAAGAATATGAGAAACTAGGCGAGATAAAATGAGAGACTGTGGAAAGTTTAGCCGATATGTCAAGGAGGTAAAAAAGTCACTAAAGTATACCAAAATATACCTTACCTGACCCCGAGCCTATGTTACTCGCTAAAAAAGTCCTATCGTGGTCCTAAGGGTTGTATAGCGAACTTAAGGCAGTGAAAATAAGGGCAAGCTTATGGCAAAAGGTATGAAGGAGTGAGACTTTGTTCTGAGAGTGAGTGTTGAAAAGTAATTCTTACTCAAACTGAAATCATTGTTTGAAAAAGGAGGATTTTGTTTTAAAGTGAGGACAATAGTTGAAATACCAGATTTGTTAGCATCTTGGTGAGAAATTGAAGAGGATAGGTGTTAGTGCGTGGTAAGTCTGTGTCATGTTCTGATCCCACAAAATTCAAGCCTAATAGTGATAGCATGCATAGATGTGATGAGATTAATTGGGATTGATAATTAAATGATTACAAAGGATAAAAATGAATACTATTGTACAAAGATTGTGTAGTGAGGTCATAGTGCGTCGCTTGAGGACAAACAATGAATTTAAGTTGAGGGTGTTAATATACTGTGGTTTCACGGTATTATTAATACTTTTTCCTTATGTTTAGTGTCTCCAAAAGCCTTTTTGTGCTAATTTTTATATAAGTTTCTCTTTGTTTTGCAGGAAATCTGTCCAAAGCTTAATGCAGAGATTTTGAGCGAAGAACTGTAGAAGAGACCACCTACGGAGCTTATGACGGTCCTTCGTGCTTGTGACTGTCCGTAGGTGGCAGCGTAGTTCAGCTGCTGAAGGAAGATGGGGAAGTCTGACCAAGTGTGGGATTACGAAGCTTGTGACAGTCCGTCGTGGCTATGACGGTCCGCCCTGCAGGTTCGTCGTGAAGTTCAGAGAAGTGATCCCAGTACCCAGATTCCAAGAGTTGAAGTTTTTTGGAACGAAGACCCTCGACGGACCGTTGTGCCTATGACAGTCCATCATACTTGCCGTCGAGGGGATTGAAGATAGGAGCAGAAGAAATTTCACAAGTATGGGACGACAGAGTCCATGACGGTCCGTCGTGACCACGACGGTCCGTCGTGAGGTCCATCGACCCAGCCGTGTTTTGGCAGATTTCCAGCAATTAGAATCCTTGTTCAATTAGGTTTTTGTTTTTTAATAAATAGTTTGAAAAACCTCGTTTTTGAGGTTAGACTCTGTTAGATTTTATATCATATTATCAGACCATTTGTATTAGTGTTAGATTTTGAGATTCTTGCAAGTGAATTTTGGATATTAATCAAGCAAACTTTGGATTTTATTCTTTATCATTGAACTAAGTACATGAATTGGTATTTAATATATTAGAATATTGTGTTTATGGCTATGATTAACTAAACTCCATAACTAGGGTTGTGGGAACCATAAGCAAATAATGAGATAAACCCTAACTAAAATAACAATTCTAGTTTAGTGTCCTGCATGTATTAATAATTCTTTCGCTTAAAAGTCTTTTTAGCGGATGGCCAACGTTAGAACTCGCCTTAATGCTTCTTGCCGAACCAAGGAGGTAGATAATAGGAAAAAAATTATTAACATAGATTTAGTGTATGCTATCTAATAGGCTAGTATTGATTGGTATGAGGTAATAACTTAGTCAAATATCGAATACGATGCTTAATATGAGGTAAAGATAAGGGTTA
Organism: Solanum lycopersicum; assembly: GCF_036512215.1. Taxonomy (NCBI): domain Eukaryota; kingdom Viridiplantae; phylum Streptophyta; class Magnoliopsida; order Solanales; family Solanaceae; genus Solanum; species Solanum lycopersicum. The sequence continues at coordinate 21,389,996 of NC_090809.1, forward strand.
GGATAGCAACACACGTAGCCGGACCAAGGTGTGGAGTGAGATTTTCTAAATGCCGGACCAAGGATTTAGAAATACATAACTTTTCACTTTGCATGCAAGATACTAGGAAAGAATTGTTATAGTTAGAATTATCAAGTTATGAACCTGTGAGGAACACGTAAACCCTAGTTAATTTGGTTAATTGATTAAAACCCAACATTCAAAGCTGTTAAGTGTCTTTTTCCAGTTCGTTATTTATTTTCACTCATTTAGAAATAGAAACCCCCCCTTTATTGTTTGTACTTTCCAAGGAAGTCATTGACCAAACAATAGTAATAACAGATTGAAGTTAAGTCTAGACTATTTTCCTCGTGGGAAGGATCCCAACCTCACTAGTTGGGTTATTTACTTGACACGACCGCTTTACTTCTTATTTGAGATGTAAGTTTGAGCATATCATCTCACATGATCTATGTCGGTTAAAGTTGAAATTCCTTAAGGTATGAAAGTTAATGAAATGAATGCTACAAAAAGTTTTTGGATAGGATAATCAAAAGGTGAACTAGATTCAAGTAATGACACTAGCTCATTCTTAGTCATTGCACAATAAACCCGATGAACGTCTTAAACTACATCCTAAGTATAGCTGGTGTTTTCACGAGCCTATGAAAGAACGAAAGTGAAGTACATAAGAATGAATAAAGTAGAGTCTATATTTGCTAAATTAGACTCCCTAGTTCAGGTCCCATATGTTGAGCCCTAATTTTGGGATGTCTTAATGTCAAGTCCATGATTCCAAGGTCTCATGGAATATGAACTAATGATATGAAATATGTTATATGCTATGTGCAATATGTTATGTGCTATATACAATATGTTATGTGTTGTGTGCAAAATGATATATATGATTATGCATGTTACTCTCATAGCATGACTTTCCTAATTCGATTTGGCAAGTCAACTGACTTGACTTTCCATAACTCATATCGTTAGGAGTTAGCTCTTTTTAATCATGCATGTCCTTGGTCTGTGCTTGCATATACCCATACTTAGTACAAGTGTGTACTAATTCCAAACAACTCTTTACTTTTAGGTGCAGGCACAGGTGGACGCTAGAGTTTATGAGACAACACTAAAGCTATCCGGACGTGGAGCATTAATCCGGACTTGGTAGGCCCACATGATTTTGGTGAAGCTTTCCCGTTATATTCTATCTTAGAATTAGGCTTGAGCTAGTGGAGTATGTTCCACAAGCGTTTCTCTCTCAATTATTTCCATACATTGTATTGGTGCCATTCTGGCAAGTTTATATGTTATGCATATATGACTGTTTCAATTAGTTGAGTAGCTTGGTATTATATGGTTGTGTGAATGATTATGAACCAATGTAGATAAATCTTACATGAGTATAACATATACTACTATAAAGTATATGTATTCTTCAAGTAACAAAAAGTTCCAATTTTTCCTGTAAAATTAACCTAGATGATGTAACAATGACGTACGTAGGCTTATCTGCGACCTCTTAGAGGTCAGCAACGTTAGTTTCAGCTAGGGTCTAGGCTTTGGTCATGACCTCTTTAGACTATAACAATAATACTAAGGACTAGTACGTGACACCATCATCAAACTAGAGGACCTACAAAAACTTGGGGAAAAGTCCAAGTTTTCTTGCAAGCGACCTTGATACTCAATGGTCGGAACCTAAGTTGTTTGGGAAAAGGAAAAGGTACGGGTTAGTACAACCACATGTACGGAGTATAGAAATAGATTCACTTAAAACCACTTAAATCATGCTTAAAAGGAAATTTAGTTCAAATTATGCACAATCAGGAACATATACAAACAATTAGACATGACAACACTCAATGCAAGTCTATGTTCAACACAATCCAACATAATGACAATGTCAAGTCAATGTGGATATTATTAACATAAGGTCATATCAACACGAATGGAATCATATCAAGATCATATAAGCATAAAAACAACAACATAATGTCATAGCAACAACTCATGTACAAGAGTTCATAAGATTCCATAATATAAGACTCTTACCCACAACCCCTTCCAAAGCCTACAAGTGCAAATCTTATGTGAAGCCCCATAACCCCACATAGTAAAGTAAACCAAGTAAACGATCATAAGCAATGTCAACATTTCATATATCTTCATACCATACATGTGTTTCATCATGTATATCACTTTACACAAAAATCATATTCATTAATTATATTAACATCATATAGCATCGTCAACATATAAAATCATCATATAAGCTTCATGCATACGACAACTAAATAAGAAAAACCTCCCATGACTTCCCTCAAGGTCAACTTGTGCCATATATCAGTAGAGTCCCATACCCCTACCTACACTAAATAGAACCCTTAAGTCACCCTAGTTAGTGTTCACTTCATTACTTTAATTTTTACTTTCAAGAACAATCGTCTTAACAGACATAGACAATGTGAGATAAACATGGTATCCGGTATCATGAAAACCTAAAAAAAATAAGGTTGTCTACTTGATAAGGTAGGACCAAAACATTAACATAACATTCAAGGTGGATCAACTAGTTAGTATTCATACGGAGGAAACATTGTTAAGGAACTAGGAGGTATGTCTTAAACCCTCTACTTTCCCATTAGCAATTGGATCCCTCATCTCATGAAAATGATTGGTGAATCTCCCTTCTATATGGAGTCAAAACCATTTATTGTCAAGTTCACTCGGTGTTAACCTAATGTCCGTTTTTTGAAATGTCTTTAAGTAATTCTTAATAATCATAGCTTAGTATAGGCCATAAGAGACTAACCCCTTGTATATCATGTCATTATCTCATTAGGTATTTCATGAGAATGTCCTTGCATAAGAACACATTTCATTCGTGAGGTCAACACATCATAATCATATCATAGTAAACCAAAAAAGTGGTTCACATTCAACCTTGTATCATCATACCCTTAAAATGATATCACAATTCATATAATAGAGAAATTTCATCATATCATCATCATATCAATCTAATCACATATATTACTTCAATTACACAACATCATCACCAAATATAATCCATCCTTATTGAAGTAAAGAATTCAAGATTACAAAGTCCTACCAAATAGCCTCCATGGAGATAATCAAGAATATCACCCTCAATTCTTCAAAATTATCCAATACCCCACTCATCATCATCATAATATAGTGAATTAAACAATAATACAACCAATCCCAATAAACCTAATCATCTACAAGTCCTATTCATAGCTAGAGTTAGGGTAAATGATTCAATTAATATATTTTATTATATAACTACAACAATTAGTCAATATATTATAATAATATACCAATAATAATCAAAAGAAACAAATATCAACTCAATTTTAAAGATAAAGTTCTTAATTAGAATGAAATCCATGTTTTGACATCTTCTTAAAATCAATTTGAAGAGCGTCTTGGGGAAAGAGATGCCTAGACTGAAGAGCTTCCATAGCTTAAGATTCCTTAGTGTTTGATGGATAAAAGGTGAATTCTCTAAGTACTATTCAAGCTTTGAATTATTTTTCAATAGGGTCTTGCAATAGAGAGAGAAAGAAGAGAGAAATTGGATTGAATTTGAGCTTGGGAATTGTGGGGTCTTAGATTAGGTTATTGATGTTAAGGTCTTTTATAGTCCCTCAAATAACTTATTAACCACCCCTAAACCTAATTCAGGACTTTTCCTTAAGTATTTTGTAGATGCTCAATGTTAGGGTATGTTACCATTTCACTATTCTAGCTATGAAGTTGTTATGTCTAAAGACAATATTTCATTCCTTTATCTTTGAAACAATGTTATTGGACTATTTCCTATGTATTGGTTATGTTGTCTAAACCAGAATCCTATGTAAGCTTCAATAAGCGAAGAGTTTGTGTCAACTCCTTATATGATATGTGAGAAACCTATGTATACTAAATATGTAAAAGATTTATATTTTTTGCATTTTTGATCTATGATATGTTATGACGGTGAAAAGTCTTCTCCAAGTCCTCCTAGGACGACGACGACGATTACGTTTAGGGGGTGCTCCCTGGTCGTGACAATAGTATTACATAAAGACAAAAATTTAGGGATAAACATATAGTAAATAAATTGTTGTTTATTGTGGAATAAATAAATACTATTATAACCAAGTGTTTTCATCTACTCTTTTTGGAGTTCTTTATGACAAACTTATGTCAACAAAAATAGAAGTATATTTTTTGTGTAATACATTTTAATAATATAGCTAAGGCATTTTCTCTTATGTTATTAACATAACACTTAATGTATTTTCTACCTTTTGTGATGCCAACTTAATTGCATTGCGACAATACATTTGTATAAATTCATATCAAGTACTGTCAATTCGCAAAGAATGTAACATGATTTTTCGGATTACATTTAGAAAGAAGATTTTTTTTGACAAAATATTCCTTTGGTTGGTATAACACGGTCCTTATCTTGAATTGATTTTTGATATGCGTAACTCATTTTGGCATTCCTTTTGACTTCACACCAATTCATTAGGTATTTTTTTTCCTATTTCTCGTCCTTTTATAATATTTTTATGTAGTGTTGTTGCTTCATTTCTAACTCTATTTACTCTTTTTCAGCATGGATTTATAATTTTTGAAGTCATTATAATATTCTTATTTTATTTACTGGCGTATCCCAGCAGTGCCCCCTAAAGTGTCCATCAAATATCACTTAGACATGTCAACTGGATGATGTTAATTTTAAACACTTTAAGTAGGGTCCTATTATGTTGTTTTGACATTTTTCGCTAAGTTGGCATAATTAAGTGTTTTGCACTCACATTGAGCGTGTGAAATGCATAAGTTTAGTCATTCATTTATATCTTCTTCTTCCTTCCCTCTCCTCACCACACTTCCTAAGCCATCCACCACTACCTTTTCACCATTTTGCCACCATTATATATTCAACTTTCTCCTCTTTTGTCATTTCTTGATATAGAAGATTAAATTAATAATATATAGCAACAAAAATAATTTAAGAAAAGAAAAAAAATTGCCTACCACATATATCTTCTTCATGATATCAAATTTATCCACCTAAGTTTCCATTATTCCATTGACGAAAAATTTAGCAAATCCTTCAAATGTTCGTTGGTATATTTTCACTTTTGTTTTTCTAATTCTTTTTTTAAAAGCTTAAATTTTTGAAATAATAATTTCTACTTCTCAAAACTTTCAACATTTTTAATAAAATCATGAATAGATATGATTTTATCATTGATCAGTTTTTTGTTAGTGTATTCACATTTTTAAAATGAGCAAAATGATGAATCAGAAGGAGCAAAGACATGGTAGTTGTATGATAGTTTGATTATGTCTATTTGTTCATGACCCAAATTAACAATAGGTAGATTTGAAGAAAGAGATAGTAGTAATGTATATGTATATACATACATATACATATATACATACATACACACACACATACATACATATATATATGTATGTATATATATGTATGTATATATATATATATGTATGTATATATGTATATGTATATATATATTTATATATATATGTATAGATATGTATATACACATACATATATATACATACATATATATATATATATATATATATATATATATATATATATATCTGTATGTATATATGTGTGTATAAATATATATATATGTTTATATATATATATATATATATATATATATATATATATCTGTATGTATATATGTGTGTATAAATTTATATATATATATATATATATACACACACACACACATACATACATACATATATATTTAACTTGATACATCATCGACAAGTTGTAATATCTTGCAACTTGAAACAGTTAAGAATAAGCTAAGAAACTAAAAATAATCCATTTGGAAAGAAAAGGGAAAATTTGGAAACAATTTCTAAGTTAAGAAAGTGAGTTTTGGTCATTTTCAAACATCCATAACTTCTAACTGAGGATGATTTAGAGGCGCTTCTGGATATGGGTGAAAAGATCTTGAAATAAGCCATATAAAGCCGCCAATTTTGCATGATTTCAATACCGTATCAGTGAGTTATATCTTTCGGAAGTTGGGTTGTTGGGATTAAGAAATGTCCCAATCCGGATTTAGGAAAGGGCAAACTAGTCTTTTAACCAATTAATTTCCTATATTTGACTTAGGGTTTTATCAGGAAAAAACAAGTTTTAATTCAGTTTTTGAAATTTAAGACTACTCTTAGGCTCGGAGAGGAGAGAAAAGATGAGGATCGTAAAAAGAATTCACGAAATTTGCTAAGAACGTCAAGTTTGCGAATGAAATTAATAGGGGGTGATCCATATTAAGGTAAGTGAGATAATTTAGTGTTGGGTCAGTTCACCCACACACAAAAACTTGTTTCAATACAGTTGTTATCGAATTTGTTGAATGATAAAAGTTAACAAATTTAAGAACTTTGTTGAATTCTTGTTGATTGAGTTGTTGAATCCCTAATATTTAATTTATTCATGTTCCATGTTATTTAAGAGTAAATTTAATTAGGTATTGAGGGTACTAATGATCGTAAGTATTTGGGGAATGAACTACAGAAATTTAGAGCATTTATCGTTGAAACATGAGAGAAGAAGTTCATAAGACGCACTTGGGGAGGGCTATGCGTGTTGCACACCCATAGGAACATAAAGGCTGGGGCGGTGCGCCTGAAGTGTGCTCAAAATGAGCCCTAGAACTCTGGGTCTAGTGCGGCACACCCTTGAAGAGCCTGAGTCGGCGATTTTCGCCTAGTTTTCATTGCTTAGCTTGTTTGAATCTTTTAATTGTGTATTAACCCTGAGCAGTGATTCTAACTACTTCCAATGATTTCCAAAAATCGTGTAATTACTCAAAATTGAAACCATAACCTTGAATACATAATTTCATTCAAGGAGATTCAAAAGTTAAGTCCGAGGTTAAGATCAAAGTCAAAGAAGTTAATAGTATAGTGTAAAAGTTAAGAAGCAAGTAAAAGTAAGTTGTAAAAGTTTTGAAGAGTATTTTATAAATGTTTTAAATTCTTTTTAAGGTGAAAGTTGCATGTTAATAAAAGAGTAAAAAAGTTGAGGTCATTTCGTAAAAGTTATAAGGGAACTATGTATTCCCTAAGAGTTGCAAATGTTTTCACATGTTGAGCAAGCAAGGAAGATCAAACTTCCAATAGAGCCTTTGGGCTAGTTCTAATAAAGTGGAAACTATAATTTCCAAGAGAGATTTTAAAACTAAGTTTGAAAAATAACCTGAAACAATAGAAGATTTTTTTTAAAAAAAAAATACAAATAAGCTAAGTATTTTTGGGAATAGTATTGCGCACCGATATGGGGGAACGTGTTAAAATTAACTCAAACCCCCATAAACTATGTAGCTAACATGGACAGAAGCAGAGTCATACTTTTTAAATGTTTTCTTGGTGCTTCATAGGAAACACTAGTTGATACACTTACCAGTTCAGGTTCTATACCGACTACAAGGTATAGGACGATCCTCTTGCAATGTGAGGTCAAATGTTGTACCTTCACATAGGTTCATAGTAATGGTTGTCTCTTAGAGAATCTCCTACAGAAACTATATTACTTCATTTATAAGTAAAGTTGAGTTTTTTATTGCATATCTTTAACGATTTAAGTTGTTTACACTATTTTTAAAGCTTTATATATACTACATTCGTCTTTCTACTTTATATTGAAATAAGTTATCCTCGAGTTGAGCAGAACCAAGGTAAGTATTCCTTCTTAGTTTTTCATACTTAAGTTGTCGTTAGAATTCTAACTTGCATACTCGTACATTCAATGTACTAATGCCAGTTGTCCTGCATTGTCTTAAGAAGCAGATGTAGGTAACCAAGATCAGCATTATCCAGCTCCTCGTTTATCAAATTGAGCACTCAGAGTTAGTGGTGAGCCTCCTTGCATTCTGGGGGACATTGTTATTTGCTTTTTGTCTTTCTTTTTATAGGAGGTTTTGGGGTCGGTCCCAACATCCATCTTAGTATTATAGAGACTTCTTAGACAATCAAACAATTCATTTTTAGTCTCTTATCTTTGTGTTGCAGATATTTTCTATGAGACTTAAGTGTCATTTTGGCCAACTTTGTAATCTTATAGTTATTAAATTACACTGTTTTAAGGAGTTAAGTCTTCTGCTAAGTTAACTAAGTCAAGCCAAGGTTCTGCTTGAGGCCAGAAATTTTCTTCGAGTGCCAGTCCCGCTTGGGGTGTAGGCTCGGGGTGTGATACAAGTTTAATACACACATCTTATATATTTTGGTAGATATCAAAAAAGTGTCAACATAACGTTGCGGTCCCCTACTAAGGTTTTCAAAATGAATAAGGACTACTTGAGGTGTCCAAGTGAAAATTGATGTCAACATTAGGTGGTTGCAGATGTGTTAGGTCTTATTTTTTCTTACTTTTATAGGTAACTAAACAGAAAGACTTCATTGATTTTTAGTGTGAATACTTTACTAGGTAAAAATAACATAAAAATTCCTTCATACTTTCTCAATTGTTTGTATATAACTTTTTTTTCTAATGCTTTAAGGTTTTTGTATACTAAATGCATTTTTTTTGTAATCAAGTTTTCAACATAGTTTTTTGTGAATCTAAAGTAAAAAAGACAACATTGATAGCTATTTACTTAACGAATAATCTCATAAGTATATCGGGTATCTTCTTGTGGACGAATATTAAATTTAAGTAAAGAAATATGTATTTATTACCATAAACACAAATTTAGATAAGTTTCATTATTTTTCCATATAATATTTGGAGCATTATTACTATAATATGAAGTTTCTAACTACATAAATAACTTACTGTAACTACCATATTTTCAACGTCAAGTAAAAGAAAATGGGAAAGAATTGGGTCCAAAATACTTCTAAGTATTAACTAGAGATTTCCTAGCGTAGTCCAGATTTTTATAAAATTTGAGTTAGTGAGGTCTAGGGTAATCTTGTAACAAAATGAGATATATATATATATATATATATATATATATATATATATATATGAATTTGATTACATAAGTTGATAACTAAGACATTAAGGTGCATGTACGACTGTACACAATTGAATTCGGGCGACAAGGACTCCGGAAACTTATCTTAACGTTACTAGGTATTTTATGAATTTCATTGATTATCGTGTATTATTAAATGTGGGTTTTGAACTCTTAAATTTGTTCAATATTTCTATGCAAGCGGTTGTGGTGGACGTTTTCTCTCTAGGAAAAACAAGACATAAGTAATAAATAAATCCCAAAATATTTTATTCTACACGCACAAACTTTGGGAGGTAAGGAACGACCCATTTGTCTTCTTGATGGGTTTCCACCATTATAAAGGATAAAGCTAAGGTTTTCACTCCCCAAATCTATTTTTTGATCCGTAGAGTGTAAATCCATGTGTAGTTATCAATAAGAGGCTTTTATATGGGATCTATGGTTGAAAAAGACCTTCTTTTGGTATAGGGATCAAGGGTTTTATCTAGGTTTGATCTTATTGATTATGATCCATGTAGTTGCGTCTTCTTTATTTATCTTCGCTTTACCTTGATGTTTTTAGACAACGTCCAAGCCAGAAGAATCTGGAAAAGGAATATTCAAATGTCTTCGTGGAGTCAATCTTGAATTCGGAGTAGATTATGGTTGTGATTTCATGTTGCCGTGATAGATGTGTGCAGTTACTACATTATGATGCATATATGTATGCGAATGTTGTGTTATTGATCACCATACTTTTAAATAAGGATGATTGAATAATTGTATGTCATTAAATCGTGAATTGATATAGGACTATTAGGAGGTACATAGTGATTGTGATTGTGGCTTGTTGAATGGATCAGGTGTTGCATTACGGAATACTAACTTGGATTTGTTGCAATATTCAAGCATAAATATGTTATAAGTTAAGACGCTCAGGCATAAATATTGGATCGATTGCCACGTTCTGATATGAACATTGGATTATGTACCCTATTTTGTTATTCTAACAGTTCTGTTATGGATGCCATGAGAGGACTATTGAATTTGGCTCTATGATAGGAACATTGACTTGACATAACTATACTTCTTGAGAATTGTGAAGTTATACGATATTCGTAAATGATGACTAATATTGTATATGTTAGGTATATATGCATATTTATCACCTTTTTATATAGCTTTGGAATCTTGCCAGGATATTGTGGTTTTGTACTGAACTACACTTGCTTGTTCTTTGTTGATTACAAGGCATCTTGAGGTGGCGATTGATAAACCTCATCTAGGTTACTATACAACGTGGCTAGATTCAAGGTAAGCTAGTTCTTTCAGGGTTCATGGATCATTCTTGTTTAAGTTCACTCTTTTTGTACTCAGACTACTTGTTTAAGGTGTTATTTAGTTTTGGAATTTTAGCATTTTCTCTTGGAATTGTTGTTAATAGAGTTTTTTTTCTATGACTTTCAAGTTCAAGGGGTTATGCTTTCGCATTAGTTTTGGTTATGTTAGTTTTTAAACCTTTGGAGTTAATGGGAACTGCATACTTTTATTTTCATTTATACCAACTTGCATATATTTAAGTGCAAAGTTTTTGGTTGAGTTCTGGGTCATGACAAAGTTTGTATTAGAGCTCTAGGCTTGTTGATCTCATCGTACAAAAATGAGTATAGTGTATTCTTGCTGAACGGTATGATGAAGTTCATACTTTTCTCCGAGAGGCTATAGGACTTTAGAAAAAACTCAATTCTTTCCACTCCTCTGATTTACGACTTGAATATAAATGGTATCTGGGTGATACGAATTGGTATATTTCCTCCTTCACTCTATGGTAAAAAATAGAGCAACAAGTGGTAACACCATCACTAACAAGAGAGGATGTGTATAGAATACTAATAGTTGAATTACTCACCATTCTTTACAAGTATCCACTGACTCAGATAAATAATCTTTTGACTAGTTGTAGGGTGCCTCTTTTTACATTTGGATCTTGTACTAGTCATCTATGAAACAAACTAATTTAGAAACTTGGCTTGTCTGTGAGTTGTAACTTGGAAACGGTGAGTGTGTAATCCTTGTTGCCCAAATTAACTATGTAATTGGGAGTTGTATCTTCTTGGATATGATGATATTATTATGTGCATAATAAGTGTAGTTCTAAATTTTGATATGTGCAATATAGTAGTTGAATTGATGAAAACTATTCAAGTTGTATTTATTGAGTATCAAGAAACATCGTATGAATAGAAGGTCACAAGTATGTTCGATGCAAGAGTCTAGATAATGCAAGATGTGATTCATAAAAATGATCTTTAAGTGTCTTGCGCTTTAGTAATAACCACGTGAGTGTTTAGGTCTATGTTGGGGATGTGTGGGTTATGGTATTTAAGTAATGAGAAATGAGTTCGATTGTTTCAATGAGGGGCGTTTGGGTGAGATTTTCCTTACGACAATGAGACCGCCAGTGAAGGATTCTCCTGCCAGAGTGGGACATGGCGAGACAGAATCTCAGCCCTTTCACACCTACTTTCCATAGTCACAATCAGGGACCTCGAATCATACCCGAACTAAACCCCGCTATCTAATTCAGTGTTCAACAATCGAATATAAGTAATAAAGTGTGTTAAATTTTGGAGAACCTGGGCATGTGAGGAGGAAATAAGTGAGGTCATGAAAATCGGGAAAAGGTAATGCAAGTGGAGGAGTAGTGCAGCCAAGCAAGAAGATTGCCCTTCAAGATGACAGGGCTTTGTAATCTGATTTTCCGGGTAAGACCGAGTTTAAAGTTTAATGTAGTGGTCACTAATGCTACTTTTTTCTGTTGCTAGATGGTTATTATTTAGTGTTATATGGGTTCTACTTATTCGTAAGTGTCAGTTCAATTGCCTTGGGATTTGATGTGGATTGTGATATACTTGATTCCCTCATCTATGTGTCTACCTTAGTTGAATAGTATGTCATTGTCACCTTTCAATACCGTGTTTGCCCTATTATGTTTATAGATTTTCAGACTTGAATTGAATTGGTTGTGTTGGATTTGACTAAATTGATATAAACTTATGCATGACTTGGTTGTTCCCTTATTATATTGGTCATAATTGTAATGTTAAGTCGGTAACCCTAGAGATCCCCGGCAGGTAAAGATATCATTGGGAAGGGGTGTACAAGCCTAACCTAGCTTATATCATATCTTTCTGTCCGACTAGGAAACTGGTGGAGCAGGATTATTTGGCGTAATTGGTACATATTCCGGATGTTGAGATTGAATGCTCCCTCTATTAAGTTTAATCTTAAACCCAAGAGCTTCTTGATGAAGGTTTTATGCGTCCTAGTTCTTCTCGTGGGGTGCTCCTATTTTGTTTGTTAAGCAGAAGGAGGGTAGTACGAGGAAGAAGGATTTTATCTAAGCCATAATTGAGTGGATTGATAACAGAATGACATATCTATGGATTAAGAAAGTCCTAATGAGTATACATGAGTGAAGAAAATTGAAGTATTTTAGTATGAAAATGCCTGTAAAAATTGGGTTAGCCCCTTGATTTGATGAGTTTACTGTGTTTGAGGCGTCTTGTTGATAATGTTGTCATCGAAGTGGTAGTCAAGGATTATTGAGCATAATGAAAATGAGACTTCGTGAAGGATTTTCACGGGATGCCAATATATTATAAGATTGTTGGTTAAGGGAAAATTTTACAGTATTTATGACTTGCAATTATGTAAGGTTATGGTTTTCTAATATTTAGTGTGTAACGTGGTCTTATGGAAAATATTAAGATATGGAGGGACACTATTCAAATTGAAATTAAAGAGCAAGAGTCATAATGAAGAAAAATAGTTGGATGTAGTGCAAACCTTTAGATAAAGGTGAGAGCATGAATATTTTATTTAATTTAAATGATAAAGAGATATCCTCAAAGGGTTATATATAATCTAGTTCAGCGAATCATGATTTCATTTTTTTGGCTATGGTAATAGTGTTAAAAGTCCGTCAGATTCGTTAAAAACTATTGGAAAGGAATTGAATAGAAGTGTACAAACATTAGCTTGAATATGATGATAAGTACTTTGGTTTTTTATTGAGTTTAGTAATAAGTACGATGGAAATTTTAGCGATGGATACTGTAAGATTGATGGTGATAAGATAAATGACAATCAAGAACCCATGAAATAATAAGAATCTTCAAGGTATAAGCTAATGTGGATAGATAAAGGAATTGTGTTCTACGGTTGAATTTACAATTTAGATTTTTCATTGTAAGTCTACATTCGTGGTAATATATTTTGTTAAGGAATGAATTGTAAATGTGAGAAGTGATCATTTGTATTAAAACTAACCCTTTGAAAGTACATACACCTGGGTAAAGTCATAAAGCTTATTACTATTGATTGTTAAGTATCTAAGAAAGCTTTCTTTCAAAAAAGGATGGTTTCTAATAAGGTGAATGATTGGAGTGCTTATTATTGTTGTAAGTTTTGTGAATATGATTCACTAATTATGCTCTCATGTGTTTTCACTTTTATTTGTGGGTCTCTAGTGGTTGATCGGGGGTATCAAATCTTGGGATTTTCTATTGGTTGTGTGGGAAGATTTGGAAGATTGGAAGAGATTGTTATTTCGAATGACATAATTGGTGTTGTCTTGAATTTGTTAAAGTATTATGGTGGTTCTAGATGTACCACCTTGATTTATAGAAGATCTATTATGCTTATTTATGGTTGTTCGACAATTTTATGTTACAACTTGTCGTCCAGGTAATGTATCGACTGTGAATTGTTGAATGTGGAATCATTCGATTCAATTTTTACTGTTCTTAAGAGGTAATATGTAATTACTCAATCAAGAATTTTTATAGTGTTATTGGATGGTTTGTATGCTTGGATTGCTTGAAGTGATCACTCAACTCTTTTTAGTCTTCCCAAATGGTTTGTGAGTAACCTTTCCAGCAGGATAGTTTCACAAGTTGGCATATCAATTTTGGTGAAAGAACTTAAATGTACTTCCTTTGCTAACATATTTATTCAATCTTTCCCTATATGACCTACTCCTGGATGTCATTAATAACATCAACGTCACTATTAGTTAAATAATATGTCATTAAACAATGGTCAACATAACAGTCATAAGTTCAAGTACAATCTAAAATGATAAAGCGATCATAAAAAACTCTAAATCCATATAAAAAAATTATCTAGAGTTATTATAAAATCATTATGACTAAATGATAAATCAAATCCTACGTCTAAAAAAACATACAAAGATACTCAGTTTCATCGAATCTCTGGAACATAAAGGATGTCATGCAACATCAAAGAACGGCCACCACACAAGGTCACTTTGCAAATGTCTATCCTCTTTACTTGAAGTTTAACATTATTTCCTACGTAGATCCACTTTGATCTAGATGAAACTCGATGAAAATCCCCAAAATCTTCTCTATCTCAACTCATGTGGTCGGTGGATTTTGAGTCTTCAATCCGTATAGGATAAGATTCAGTTAGTAAAGAAGTGCTAGAAGTTCATGTACTTAGAGATGCATTAAGAAATGCTACCTTTTTTTGCTCAACACGTTCATGAGAAAAATACCCAGTAATTTGCAATTATAGGACTTAATTATTCACTTGTCTCTTTTCTTGAGTAACTTTTTTTATTTCTTGGAATTTAGTTTTTTTTAGAGGGTCCTTCTCCGGTGTTTTTGTCTTTCTCAGTTATTTTCCAATTTTTGTTGCGTTTGAATCCTGAAGATTTTGTAAGACTTTATTCTGACAAAAAGGTATTATAAGAAGCTTTAGTAGCACCAGAATTCTCATCTTCAACATTAACATAGTGGGCAACATCATAAAATGTTTCGATTCTATCATTATGTGTTTCGTTTACCTTCAAATGTTCCCAATTATTAATAAGTGATCAAATCACTGCCTGAAATTATTGATCATCTTAAAGAACATGACCAATAATTTTGAATTGAGCGGTCATGTTTGACATCACCATAAGATGTTGTTTGATATTTTGATCATGACGCTTCCCGTAAGTGTTAAATTTTATAGTCAACTATTCGAGGGGTGCCACTGACCTAGCCCATACGTTCCTCGCAGATGTGCCCACATAGAATGAGGAATAGGGAATTTATCACATTCATGTATGAGGTCATCAACCACAGCACTAGTTAGTATTCAACAGGAAGTTGGATTAGTCTTTATCAAGGCTTTATAAACTTCAAGATCCCTCTATGTTTTTCAGTGTTACCCTCTTCTTGTTGATTCAAAAGATTATTTTCCTCTTTCAGTACATACCATGTTTACGGTTCAAAATGTCGTAACTGTAACCATTAAGATTTTCACATTTGTTGAAGTCAACAATGATAATTTTTTTTTATGTAATGCCTATATTTTGAGATATAGTAAGGCAATAAGTTTTAATTATACATACATGTGATATACACATTCAGGCAAATCAATTCTCAGAAATGTTTCATATCCAATGTAAAATTTGAAACACATGTAAGCATCCAATCATCATATACAAATTCAAAAACCAACAAAATTTTGAACTAATTTTTTAATGTGTATACCAATGTATTGAATACTTTAATAACAAAGATTTTTAAGTTCAATAACATAAATTGGAAATAAAAACAAACTATATATTTATATATTGTAATTCGAAAGAGCAATAACATATTACAAGTCATCTAAATCTAAAATTCTCTCACAAGTCATCAAAGTAATAAATATAAAACATAAAAAGCTGACAAGATCAAATGTCATGATAAACAACATCAATCTATTAATTCAAGGTTCATAGAGAGTATCTGTTAAATAAGCTGAGACTCTCCTGTTTGAAATTTCCACAAATCCATCTTGTTCAGCGCACTTCAATCCAAAAAGGTGAATAAAATCATGTGCTGAAACATTAAGGAATATCTTCAAACAATTATGTTCTGTAAAACTCTTTCATTGTTTGTATTGCCCATGAATTACTAATCTGGATGACTTCATGCCCTCAGATACGTGTCTTACGATGTTGTTCTCTTCTACATTGTCCCTTTACTAGACTTCGAGAATTTTCACTTGGAATAATTCAAGTTTGTTCATGTTCAGCCATGTATAAAATATGAAAAACAAAACAATGAGAATTGTTGAACCATTAAATGTTTAAAGACAATAAGGACTAAATGAATTTATAAAGACCAATCTTATTGACATGCTTATCATGTATTTTATCATCAAAAAAATCCTAATATATCTTTTTAGAAAAAAAAATAATATTAATCTTAAAGCCACTAAATATGTGCAATAGAGGACTTTGCCTTTTCCCATATTAAAAAATAATAAAAGTACTACTTGTACTACACTTTTTTATTACTAGTTCTGCACTAATTTCTTTTGATGAATATAAAAAATTCATAAAAGCTTTCCCTTTTTCATTGAAAAAACAATCATTGATGTAGTGCAAAACTTTTTAACTGTCCAAGAAAGACATTGTACTTGTATATTCTTTCTTCTTTTAATTTTCATTAGAACAATAATCTTTTTCACAAAAAAGAAAAATAGACCCACAATTTCCAAAAAGAAAAAAAAACAGACCCACTAAATCATGGAAAAAAATACTTACCAGAACTGTTTTTTTTTGGAACAAACAAAAAAATAAATATATTATTTGTTTACAAATTAGATCCATGGAATAATTGAAATACTTCTGATTTTAGATCAAAAGATGGCGAGTTCAATTCTCATCAGTTCTATATCAAATTTGATTCTCATCAATTTCTATGTCTTAAAGGTAAGAATAAATATTATTTGCATATTCATAGATTTTTTGTTCTCTAGATCCAAATTATTTTTTCCCTAAAAGAAAATTTTTAGAAAAAACACTAGAGCATTGTTTATTTCATGAAATAACATGTCACGAATGGAATAATTAATTTCGCTCTGATTCCAATGTAACTATTAACCGTAAGAGGAAAAAGATTGTGTATCTTTTATCCGTAGCGGAAAAATTATTAATGATATCCTTGTAGAGGAGTTGCTCCGATTCGGACTTTGAATCTCAAGAAATGAAAATTAAATGACACGAACTAAGTATCTTCTTGGATTGTTTGATGTCAATGTCAAAGAATAAATGGTCTATCATTTTTTTTCTTTATTTCTTTTATGATAGTTCTCTCTTTTTTCCAAGTGTAAAAACTATTTTAAATGGATTCTATGTTACAGTGAAACAATGTTACTGTTCCCACTCTTTTCAAAATAATATTAAGCTTCTTTTTCAGAAAGTATATTAGGTCGCATGAGATTCACATGAGCAACTCATGACCCAAAATAACTTATAGAACGTATCAAGTGCTACTTGCTATTTCTAAACAATTAATCTAGAGGGTGTAAATGGTTTAAATAGGGCCCTCAAATGAAATTACAACAGTGGTTGGTGGAGATAAATACGATATTGTACATATTAGACTTGAATATATGATCCAATTAGATTTTGAATTACATTAGCCACTATATAAGTATCTACCCTTATGTCAAGGGTATTCAACATTTTTCATATAAATACGAAGATTAGGTTTGCCTTAATTGCACATTATAATTTCTCAGCGAAGGGTTTCTAATTAATAACATTCCAATTACCTAGATCTGTCACTTAATAATAGTGCTAGTTTAAACCTACCTATTCTAAATGAATATGTTTCCTATGAATAGTAATAAGTTTAATTAAATATATGGACAAGCTGATTGTGTTCTTCTAAATTAATTTACGGGTGAAGTAAATTCAAAACATCGCATTAATGGGATGAATGAAAAAATGTGAGGTATAACTTTTTATAGAGTCTTTAAATGCTAATGTGCACAACATATATTAGTTAACCTTTTTCCTCCTAGAGAATGGATTTCTAAATAAATGGTTCCAAAAAATAAATATAAGAATGTGAAATTGATATTGAGATTGTTATGATATTTCTGAAAAAGATATTTGTGTTTTATCTTACTTTCTAAACTCATTAGAACCTTAGATTTGTACATACCGAAAGGATTTAATTGCACATTAGGATTGCATGCTGTAGTATCTATTAATAAAGAACCCTTGAAGGCCAGAATATATTTAATGCTACGAGTAATTGTTAGGTTTTAAAAGGTGTATATGTAAAATGAAGAGTTGTGACTTTTATAAAAAATTGACTTTTTGAAGATTTGCTACTTTTATGAAAAGTTACGTTTGTTTAATTAAACTATGAATTTTTCTTAAGGATTTTGAATTTTTCAAAGGGTTGTGACCATTTCCATAATACCAAATAAGCAATCGCTCACACTATCCTCTCTTGTCTATATATAACGGACATTCCTCTTATTTTTCAATAACAAATAACTAATTTTAAACTTCCTCTTCTACTAAACCTAGTATTATAAGTGTAATTTACTATTGTTGAGTGGTTTCTCGACACCGTGGTTTTTGTACAGATAAACCTGTGAGTAATATGATTTTATAATCTAAGGATATAGTCTAATCTTCAATACTTGAGGGGAAGAATTTTCTTAAGGAGATTGTACATTCTATGAGCTCGATTGTCTTCTTTGAGAAAAATATTTTGTTTACTGTATTTAATTTATTTCAGGTTCTATTTTCTTTAGCTTTTTACCTTTGTAGATTTAAAAAATAATAATTATACTAAGTATCTTAATAATGAAGGTTGAAAAAACAATAATAATTACACGCCAAAGGTGACTTGGAACTTTAGTCTTTTCTATAGGCATGCTACATTATACATACACATTCTGCTGGTCAGTTTTGATGTTTCTTTTTTATTTTCTTTTTTTCCTTGAGAGGAGAACATTTTTTTAGGTCATGATGAAAGGTATTGTGTTTATCTTCATCTAAAAAAGTATAGGTGTCTTGTTATCATAGGGAGTATGCCTAACTTTTGGCTTTTCTCCTTTAGTTGTTTCTTTCTTTCTTTAAGAGTTAGATTATTGCCAAAATAGGATTGCTTTCTGATGTGGACTTCTGAAGTTTCTTCTTTGTTTTTCTATGGTTTCATCATTATCAACAGTGTTAGATATTTCTTGCTAAATGTCATGTCAACTAATGAGGAGGTTGGGGAGAGTCATACACTTGTTGTATGTAATGGGAGTGCATCTAGAATAAATTACATTCGGCTTCAAGTTTATCCTGTATCAAAGTATGAATTTGGAGAAAGTCTACCATATTCTTCTGTAGAATTGAAAATGTTTATGTTAAGTGGGGTTGAGATGCTGGAAAAAGACCTACATGTTTAGGCACCTTGAAGGATAGATATTTATATCTTCAAAAGCAACAGATGGGTATTTTGGTATGGATGTCAACTAATTCTTTGCCTCAATCAGCTGGGTGATTCCTTCTAAGCACTCACATGTTTCAAAAGGTTATCTTTGAAAAGCCTCTTTTGTGTATATCATGTAGAGATATATTTGGATGTTTAAATCAATTAAAAAGGAACTCCATTCTTTTATATACGTATTGATTATGATTAACAAATGAAAGATATGACTACATATCCCGGGACCGAATGCACTCTATACTCTCTGATTCTTCTATCAAAGCCAATACTTATAAGGATGGTCATATATGTTGTAGAAGTTTGATAATTACTGAATTAGACTTTTGTTAACTTCAAGCTGAATTTTGCACTTCTGCTACATTCCTCATTCATTCTTAAATTTTGATGCTAATCTCGATTGGGCTTATATTATTCTCCTTATGTAGAAACTTTCTTCTTTTCAGAACGGAGAAGTTAATAACTACTGGGTAGTTGGATTGGATAGAGCAGGTGGTAGTGGTAAATTTCCTTCCAATTCATGATCCACTTGAATCAGCTCGTGGTCTAGATCTAGTGCCAAATGATAGAGATATGGTATTTATGTTGAGGGCTCGTGAAATAATACCTTTCCACCCTGGTGCTCTAAAAACCTTTTACATAGACGGCCTTCCTCAGGACAGCTCGAGAAGATAAGTAGCTCAGATCTATTCATATGTCATTTACTGAATCATTGTTAATTTCAGAATATATTTGTTGATTTGTCCCTACTACACTTACAAGATATTTGGGAACAAACAACAAATATAATGATTATTTAAATGACATCTCAAAGGATATAAGCCAATTCTCTTCTGGAGTTGTCCGGAGGAAGTCCCTCTATGTAGGGGGTGTTAGAAGCACCAGGAGGGATATGTAGTATTTCAGAAGGCATCGACATAAATACCATAGATCTTTCATTTGGTACTAGATCTGGCCCACGAGCTAATAAAAGTGGATCACTAACAAGAAGGGAAGGTATACCACCACCACCTTCTCTAGCTAATCCAATTCCCTTGTAGTTAATAACTTTTACTCGAAGACAAAAATGTTGTTACAAAAGGAGGATGAAGAATAATTAAAACACAATCCAAATTAGCAAGAAATTTAAGCATGCCCGAGCATTGTAGGAGCATTGTCAGCCTTTTCTAGATACCATGCTCTCTGATATTTGTGTCATTAAGCCTAGTTTTTCCAAGACTATTGTTGTAACCTTAGCTGTAAACTTATTAATTTGTACTATGATGATACATTTATATTCAATGTGAAGCAATAGTAGATGGCTACATATGTGGGCATGTTTCACGTCTAAACTAGGCTCAATGAATTTACATGGCTGGGACATTCGGATGAAGCATCAATTTGGATCTAGAGTATTTTTGTCAATACTGTGATTCAAGGAAGGATTTATTTCACAAGCAGTGAAGCTTTAAAGAATTTACAAATTTGTTGTTTCTCGTGTTGACTTCCTAAAGATGGTGAATGTTCGCATGTTTACTTTGTGTGGGTCACAAAAAAAGATTGAAAAAGAGTTTTTCCATCGTATTAAATAAATAAAGGAAAAGTTATAGCTAATTGATGAATTATACTTTGCTTCCTTGTGATGCAATCTTTACCAGTTGGAAGTTTATTGTTACCAGAATGAAGAATTTGATAACCATAAAAGCTTATATAAGGAATCTGCATTCAAGATGCATTAAAAAGGAAAGTTGTGTGAATGACTTGGTAACTTCTATACCTTGTTATTATCTTATTTCGTTGATCTGTCACTTTCACTTGAATATATGTACCTAAACAAGTTATTGTAGTATGTGAAATTTTGGTTATCTTATTTTAACTATTGTTTCTTTTAGAATACAAATATATACTTTATTTTGGTGATTTCTAGCGTCAACAAATAACAAAAACACTTGTTCCAACTAAACTAATCATTCTTTCTTGATTCTTTAAGGTGTTCTTTCCTTGTGGGATGTTGCTTCCTCCTCTTGTTTTCATCTTTATGTGTGTGAATCTCCTTGATTCTCGCAGTGTGTAATTTTCATGTTTAGGTTTAAGCCTTTCTTTTCATACATTTTGAATATCTCATTTTTATTTTTATTTTTCACGAATCATTTAGAATTAGTGTCATCGTTCAAACATAAGTTGGAGAAATAAGTTAATGAAGAAAATAGTAAGTGTTGTTAGTTCTCTACCTTTAGCAATACAACTAAGATTTACTGGAGCATATCTATTAGGATTATATATCTAGATATTACCATTATTGTTCTTGTGATTCTTGTTGTTGAGCTTGATTTGCCAACATTTTACTAATGATGATTTCTATATATTGTATGGTTTATATTTTTAGAATCATTGTTTAGTGCACAATTTGTTATTATTAACAAATGTTGTAGTAGTTTATACCCTACACTATTTCTAATGTTATGTAGGATTCTTTTAATTCTTTGTTCTGAATGATGATTTGCATGAAGTTGTCTTCTGGATCATTACAGCTAACTCTGCTACCTTGTAAGTTAAATATCTAGGTCGGAACCAAAAGAGACCGCATTATTCCAATTTGTCTAAATGTATATCAAAAAATTACCATATTCTTATGGGAGGTAAAAGTACACAATGGTATGTGTAAGCTCGTCCAGACACTATCGTCATAAATATGATTTGGTATATTTCTACATGCATTGATTTTAAGCTTGGGCTCCATATATTTTCTTTGGCTTGCTATTGTAGCAAGATAATTTTATTTTTCCTATGTCCTTGTACAAGAAGCCACTGTTGGATTATACTTTTTCCCCTCTATAAATTAAATTTTTATAAAATTATATGTTAAAATTTTAACCCGGCTCAAATTTAAACCATTTTATTCTTCATCCCTCTTTCGACCTTCAATTATATCTAACGTTAACCTTTTTGCTCAATAATATCCTCGCTGCATACCTTTGGTTCATATTTTCTCTTATTTTTAACAAGTCGTCTAAAGTAAAATTATTAAATATTTTTTTTATTATGTTGTAAAATCTGATTGGTCTTAATTGAAATCATTCCCAAATAAATAATGAAAACTACATATGATTAGTATTTGAAAAAATAAGCTTGAAACTAATATTGAAATATTAATTTAATGATATCTTTGCATCAACGTATTTAAATCAACCCATATTTTACTACCCATTTCATATTTGGAGATCTAACTAAAATCGGTACTTGTATTATTCAATATTATATTTTCTATCAGTTATCCAGTTGTCTTATTCATTTTATTCTTTTTTCATCTCTTTTTCTCAATTAATAAAGATATCAACGATTGAACCTTGAAGTGAACTACGTGTTCATATTGTTTGAATTTATATTATTTTCATGTTTAGTTGGAATAGAAAAAAGATTATTTTATTTTTTTATTTTGAATTTTTGATATAGGAAAAATAAAATTAAAGTATATGTACATAGTTTCTTAATTAAAATAATGTTCTATTAAAGTAACCATTCATAAATGAATGTCATTGTTATGTTCTCCCTTTTTATTTTATTCTTAGTTAACAAGATTTAAAATTTAAAATGGTGGACAAAGAACCTAGAAGAAAAATACCATGGAACACAAAATAAGTCCAAATATACGGTCCCATATATTTAGTGTCCAAATTATTTTAATCGAAAAGGACCTTAATTGACCATAAACTATGAGACTGTGTATAAATTTTCCCTTCATCAACTTTATGAGTGGGAGCAATAAGAAATAAAGGTAGGTTTGAGCCCAAAGGTTGACTTCAAGGGTACTTGGAGACCGAAAAGTGAATGGAGAGAAATTTGGCACCATTCAAAATAGTTGAGAGCATTTTAGGCCCTTCATCGTAAGTACTATATCATTTTAATTACATGAATGTGTATTGACCTTTTCACTTAACTGAATGAATACATAATTAAATATCTAGTTAATAATAATATTTATATTACGTAAAGAGTGATTACGCAAGAAATCATTATGTTAAAAAGTTAAATTACATACACCTAAAAAACATACACCCTAAGACTAACTTATTTCTTAAACAATAACAAATAAAAATGCAGATTCAAAAAGTTCGTTTGTCAATTTTTAATTTTGTACGTTATTGAACCTAAAATATTTTGGTTTAAATATATGATGTATATCCTACTTATAAATATTATTCCATATAGTAATAAATCTTCAAGACAATCATTTAGAAAGTGAATGGTACTTTATGGTGCAATAAATAAATAATATTGTAATCATGTCTTTTCATATACTCTTATTGGAATAATTAAAGACAAACCTATAAAAATGAAAAGTGAAGTACTTTTTTGAGTAATACAATATAATAATACGACCAAGTAATTTTATCTACTTTGATTAAAATACCACTAAATTTATCAGATATTTTAGATAATTGCTCTACCTTTTGTTATTCTAATTCCATTGCATTACAACAATATGTTTGTATTAATTCATATCAAATACTACCAATATGCATATAATGTAGCATAATTTTTAGGATTTCAGTTTAGAAGGAAGGAAATTTCTTGACAAAAATCTTCCTTTGGCTGGTATAGCACGATGTTTAAAAAATAAAATTTTGATTTAGATAACTGATTTTTTATTCGTTTTGATATAACATCAATTCGTTAGGTGACCTTTTCATCTTTATCATCTTTTTATAATACTTGTATATTGTCACGAGCCGAGCCTACACACAGGACGTAGCTGACACTCGCTAACAATTGTTGGTCCCCAGACGAACACTCATCCTGGAAAACAATAAGCAGAAGACTAACTCAAGCATTACAAAGCTTAAGAAGTGATTAAAAATTAATGAAAGCTCAAACACAAAGCATTAACTCATATCAAAAACTCTGAATAAAAGTAAATTATTCAACTAGCCATAAATAGGAATCTTAATTTGTTAAAAGATTTCACAAAACAAATGAACAATTTTCTGAAACTGTACCATCAATCTATGAAGTCTCTACCAGAAAATGATGGAAGCCGGCACAAGACTCACGACATCCTATCAACTAATATGACTTAAAGGTAAATTAAATCATCCGAAAGCAAGCTTGAATTCAATGAGACATCAAAAAAGCTCCCATTGATGATCCTTAATGACAGGATCTGCATCATGAAAAGGTGCAGGACAAATGGCTCAGTATGTGAAATGTATGAACATGTAAGGGAATTCTAAAGCATAACATAAGCTTGAACTTGATAAGAAGGAAACATACTTACCTCTTCTAAATTATCTCATATACTCGGTAATAAGATAGACAACTCAAAGATTAAATACTCAATTCAACAAAATAAGGCTCAACTGAATAATAAGATATTCAACCAAGTATAAAGAAACAATAAGATAGTAAAATATATCGAAATTTTTTATTAATTATAGAAATCGACTCCGTGTATTTAAAAATACATTATACTTTGTTTGTATTCAAGGATATACAATATAAACTTTGTTTGTAAATGAAAATACAAATTTCTCTGATGTATATAACAACACAAAATATTGTTATGGGAGTTTCTCTAGCCGACAACCATCAATTAAGAGCTATCGTTATAATACAATGTTTTTCCGCATGTTGCTAGGGTCATTCTAAACCCTGTCATGAGTATAGAACCTTAACTACTCATTGGGGTCGTCCTAGACCCTGTCATGACTATAGAAACTTAACTAATAAGTGGATCTACCAGTGTATGCTAAAAATTTCTAAGGAATAATCTAAAAAGTATGACCCTTTTCTATCTATGGTGGCTACATGATTTATGGGTGTTGTGCATTGTCTAAACTCTGTCTCATATCAATATTCAATACTTCATCCAAAATATGATAATAGCTCTTGTGTTCAAAAACAAACTTCTTTCTCTGATTTTAAATAATTGCTAAAAGTATAGCTCAAATCCTATTTTGGAAATCAAAGTTTCCTCTCTTTCTTATTCATGAAAACATGTACTCTTTAACCGATAACTAGCTCAAAGGCTCTTTGAAAATCTCAGTTCCCTTTCTTATATGAATGTAAAAGCATCTACTCTTTGGGAATACATAGTTACCGTATAATATTTTGATGAAACTGAGCTTCACTTTTACTCTTACTCAATTCAATGCCCATGTCTTAAAACAATGTTAAAAATTTTGTAGAGGACATCTTAAAATATGGTTCATGCTGAAATCTTTGACGTGAAAAATTTAATGCAAGGTTTTCAATAAACACAAATGAAAATCAATATTTGAAACTGCAGAAATTCAATTATAATACACATTTCAAGAATCCATAACATAGAGTGTTCGTGCAGAAGTAAGAGCATGAACTACTCAACTTAAGGATTAGAAGATACTTCTCATCTCAAAATTGCTTGACTTCTATAGTTCATGCAGAATTATGGGCATAAGAAATTCAACTCAAGGATTCCATAGGTAAAATTTAATAGCCTCATGATTATAAATATAATATCAAAGAGGATTAGAAACTGAATACTCAAGACTTAGAACTTGAAGATACTACTCGTCTCAATAGTACTCAATATATGGAATTCCAGTAGAAGTTATGGGAATGAATAACTCGTCTCAAGGTTCAAGAAATCAATAAGGAAATCATTTATACGACTATTGTAATACTCATTCTTAGTTATTCAAAACCTTACAAAGCGTTGATGGATCTCAAATGAATTACAATTGAACTCAAAGGCTTCCTTGAACTCTACTCGTAACTCTTTTTTGAATATAAATAATGAATTCAAGAGTTATGGTTCATTATATGAGGCATACTATGATTATAAAGTGGATGCATGTATACATTCTACTCACTCACATACTCACTTTCTCGTGCCTTGAAACCAAGACTCCTCAAAATGACTCAAAGAGACTTTCACCAAATGATCAGAAGAACTCTCAAGTCATAACTCTTAACTTCACCTTGAATTTGAATTACAAATTCAAGGGATTTCTAGGCGTTTGGAAGTAGTTTAGAGTGATTAGAATCAAAGGGAAGGAAAATACACTTTAAAAAGGCTCAAACTGTATAACAAAGGAAAAAGTAGTGGGGGCAGGTGACCATGGCTCTTTCAGGTCATAGGCCGCCAGCCACTAACATCATAGGCTGCAAACGGGAACACTACAGGGGCTTCGCCCCAGCTCCTTGGGGACATTTGAGGAGCGCCACTACACCCTTTCGCGAAATGATGGGAAGAACTATCAAGACTTAACTCTTAAATTTATATTGAATTTGAGTTATGAATTTCAAAGCATAACATAAGCTTGAACTTAATAAAAATGGAAAAATACTTACCTCATTTGTAACTTATTCAACTCAAGAAGTACTTAATGATACTCAAAAGTATTGAAATCAGAAGTACTCAAGGATAATATATGCAACCCAAAGATTAGATGCTGAAATCATATATTAGATACTCAACTCAAAGATATGATATTCGAATCTAGGTGCTCAACACAATATAAAGAAAGAATACACATCTATTATATCGAACACTTTATAAAACATGAAAGTCTACTTAGACTGTTAAAGAAAATGGAATAACAAACACAACTTTAATCATATATTAAAGTAATATATTTTGTGTCGGATATTCTCTAACAATAAACCATCACTTAAGAGCTATATTAATGATACTAACACTTTACGTCACGTTGCCAAGGACCATCATAGCTTGACTTTTGTAGTGGACATAACTTAACTTAGTCTATGCAGTAGTCTATTGTGGAAAGGATTCCTCTAAAGAGTATGAACCTTTTGTAACCATGGTGGCTACATGGTTTTATAGAAACATGGGGTATCCGAACTCATACTCACCCCAAATTTGGTGCTCACTACTACTCCCAAAATCTAGTAGCTCTTATGTTTTGAAAAGATACTTCTTCTGTGATTTGAGATTACTGCTCCAGAACTTAGCTCGAAATCAACCTTGAAAACATTAGTTTCCCTTTTTGCTTCATTTAGAAAGCTAGTACTTTTTGCTGAAAACTAGCCCGAAGGCTCATTGGAAATCTCAAATTCCCCTTATTTAAATGTGAAAATATTTTAAATCTATTAAATAACACTTAGTCCCAATATACTTTTGAAGAAATGAACTTCAACTATACTCTTTTAGTCTTTACTCAACTTGAACTTTAAGTCTTAATATATTGTTAAAACGTTTGTAAAAGAATTTTGAAAACTTTACAAACTTTGCTTTGAGTTTCTTCTTAGCTTTTAGACATGGCTCTTAACTTTCATTGATTTGAAGTATGGATTCAAGGTTCAAGATCCTATGCTTATGGATGATTTAATGAATTTCAACTTAGAGGTTTTCATGCAGAATTATGACTGTGAAATACTATATTCGGGAACTCAAAGGTACTTCTCATCTCAAGACTGTTTGACTTATAGGGTTAATGCAAAATTCTGTGCATGAACAATTCAACTCACAGACTTCATGGGTAATATGTAATATTCTCATGATTAGAAATATAATCTCAAAGAAGATTTGGAATCAATACTCAATAGATAGAACTTGAAGATTGTACTTCTATCAATGATACTAAAATTTATGGAGTCCATGTGGAATTTATGGGAATGAACAACTCCACTCAAAGGTCTCCATCACTACATCAACCTCATTTTAAATTTTTTTAGTTCTCCTACTTTATTTTTCAAATCTTATCTCAAATAGTAGTTGATCTCAAAGGATACAAAATCGAACTCAGAGGCTTTCTTAAACTGTACTCTTAAATGTCTCATGAATGTGAATTGTGAATTAAAGAATTATGGTTCATGATATTAAAGGAGATAGGTAATATTGTAGAGTCATGAGTAAATTCTCCTAGCTCTCATACAAACTTGCTTGAGTCTTGAAACAAGTTACTAGAAGTTCTAGGAAGGACTCAAAGGGACTCTCTAAAAAGGTTCAGAAGAACTCTCAAAACTTAATATTACCTTTACCTTGAATTTGAATTATTAATTCAAAATTAAATATTCATGTGATGAATGAATCAGAATTGTTTATAAGTAGTTTAGAGTGCTTAGAATTAAAAGGAGTGAAGATACACTTTAAATAAGCTCAAATGGGAAAACAAGGGGAAAAAGAGTGGGGGAAGGCGTACCTAGCGCGTTCTGGGCGTGGGGAGCCAGCCCTTAGAATCAGAGGCTGGATTTGGGTGCACTGTAGGTGCGCTTCCCCATCCCCTTGGGTGCATCTGGGGCGCGCCGCGCCAGCTTCTCCCCAGCCAAAGATTTGAGGAATTTTGCCTCTCATTTTGTTACCCTAAATAACTTTAAATAGATTTCTTTTCTCAAAATTTCCTTAGATTAAATTACCCAATGTAAGTATGGGATAATACACTCAAAAACTCTCAAAACAATCACTTTCATCTCAAGAAATCATCAAAACCCCAGCAAGATAGAATTTATAATGAACTTCAAGGACACCTCTCAGGAAATTAAATCCATCAGCTTTTGAGAATTAAATTTCCCTAAAAATAACATATTTGTCATGTGGGTGATCTAAAACAACACTATGGAAGAGAATATACCCCTTAGGGATTATACCCATGGCGAAATTTGCAACACGTCACAAGAATCTCGACGAACGCTTGATCCTCTCCACTCTTCTCCTTTTTTTCTCTTCTTTCTCTTCTTTTTCTTCTTGAACTTATAACAAAAACGCTAGGCGTATATTAGGATTACAAAACTGAACTTAATATGATTATTACTAAAAACAAATTAAATCTAATTGAGTAAGAAAAAAACCAAATTACCTCTCACTATTTTTGGCCAACTTTCCTTAAATGGACATCCTAACTTCAAAAGGTCATATCTCACTCATCGAAACGCTTAACTTAAAAAACTCAGTGGAGTTGGAAGGATAATTTATAGATCTTTCCTAAAAACTTTTATATCACACCTAACTCATCGTGTGCTAAGAATTATGATCATTTGAAGTTCAATAAAAACTCATACTTAGCTTAACTCTCCAAATTTCAGATTGTTTTATTCCCAATTTAGTTCTCTTGTGGTGCCCAGTACAAGTAAACGTAGGATGTGACATCTCATCCCATATATGCTTCGAAATATTAAACTTGATCCAAGTTATTATGTTTGAACGAAAAACCCGATCAAAGTTAGTGTGATGGAACGTAACATCAGATCTAAGTTGTTTTTTTGGAACGTATGACCCAATCAATTCAAGAAGCCACAATAACAATAACAATGTATTGTCTCATAATCATCCAATAAAGTCATAATTGTACAATCAAGCATCATCATTTACGAGTAGTATGATCAATAATGCAACATTAATATACACATGCATTATAATGATGTAATTACTGTTATACATAACACCAACATGAATCACAATCATTACCTACCTCAAACAAAGCTTGAATCCCCAGTGAAACTTGAGTCTTCTCTCTCCAGATTCTTTGTGCTTGTTTTTGTTTTATGAATAATAAACATCACATAATGATCAAAAAATAAGACCTAATTACCCTTACTATATTTAATAATAACAAACCTTGGAAAAAACTTGATCTTCATACAAAAATTAGGGCTTTTCCACCATTGATCCCAGATCAAAACCCTCTCGATCTATAATTACCCATAAAACTAAGTTCTACAGATCCGAAAACAGAATCAAGGAGTAAAAACCTTATATTTTGTACTAGAAGAGGTGGAAAACCTTAAATAAATGACTCTGGGCTGTTTCTTAGCTCTTTATGTCGTAAATTGCAGAAAAAACATTTTTTGGGGTTTATATTTACTTATTTTGCGGCTGGGCCTCCATAGACGACCTATTGCCGCTACAACGACTCGTTTATCTCTTGGTGCTACGAAATTCTTTAGGTACTCCTTTAGCTCTTGATTCTACTACGTTTGGTAGAATAAGTCTTAGCATGGATAAGATTAGAGTAAAGATTGACCTATTGAAAACTCTTCCTTAAAACTTTTGGATTGGGCAATACAATGATGATTCGCCTCTCACAAGACACACAAAAAATTTAATATGGTATTTTGAAAAACTACAAAAGAGGGAGAAAACTTAGCCAACTAATATTAATGCCCAAAATTGTAAAATAAATTAAAGACATAGGTTTAATATTACTGCAAAACAATGGGAAGATCACAAAGGGGGACAAAACAAAGGGAAAGAAATAGGTCAAGTTGAACAATCCGACATAAAGGAAGAAAATCAATTTAAGGCCATGGAAAAAACAATTATTGATATGTTGGAATAAATTATTGATATTGCTAGAAAAGGAAAAAAGATACAAAAATACAAGAAACACTCGGATAACATGGATATCAGTAAGAAGCACACGAAGAATGTCTTTCAAAATTGTTAAAGAAGTGGAAAACAAAAACCAATAACAGAAGCAGGATAGTGAAATAGAGAAGCATGCCCCACACCAACAAGAGATTGGAGAAGAAAGTAGATACAAACACAATGTAGAAAACAACTAAGTAGGTGATCAAACTCATGGATATAACACCGAGTATGGTAAAACATTCAGAAAAATAACACAAAGTGCTAATGAGTGCAATAGTTGAAAGGAATCAAGATAGAGGAAACTTAGTACAACAATCTTAATATGGTAGGTATGGACAAAAGCATCAATGAAAATTTTAAAGATAGTGAGGCGACATAAATGAACAAATTAAACTTAAAAGCACTACAATTCAAGTATACTAAAGAATTAACAAGATAATTAGAGAAGTTAGTATGGAGGAAAAAAGGGTCCACCATGTATAAATCCAATAATGTTTTATTGACAAACTTAATATTAAGAAACTATTTAGTTTGCAGGATATGGAGGCAATATTGGGTCCACAAACTAACTTCCCGAGTGTGTAAACTTTTAATCATAAATCATATCTAAAAAAGATCCATATCTAAAATGACGTTATTATCATGGAGCAAAGTTCGTCTAATGGACATATTGTAATTAAATATGGACATTAAACATTGAAAGTCGGAAAAAATTATGTTCTTTGGTAAATTTTAGAAACAATTAAACTATTGATATTGGAAGTCCCAACGGATTCTTCAAATGTATCATTTCTGGGTCCAATGGAATTCATAGGTATAGGAAGAAGCCCTATGAAATAGAGATTTTTTCTTTCGACCATATTTCATTTGTTAATACGATATATAACAACCGCTACTACAAAGAGTATTACACCCTTGATCGTGAAATATTGATTGCTTGTTGAATCCTGTGAATTGCGTGAAAGTAGGATACACCAAATTCGCGGTAACATTAATTTTCAAAAGTTCGATCATGAATCTCGTTTAGAATTTAAAATGCTTAGTAAAAATTGAGATACTGAAATATTTTTATTAATTAATTGTATATTGCTTTACCTAAATCTTTCTAGTCGCGCAGGTTATAGTTATTGTCTGTGGTTAATATGTATTATAGAACATCAAATTTTATAACAGATGAATAAAAGTAACTTATAGATATTCCTTCCAACAGTAAGAGTGAACGAAACTATACAATAAAGTTATGAAAAAACAATTTTACTTATTTATAAATAAAACAAAAAAATTTATGCTAAGATCATTACCACTCACGATCTCAAGAATATATTAATTTACATATATGTCGTGAAAATAAAACCTTAAAGTTTTTTCCTCCATTGTCTTCCTATTGTTGATAGATAAAACCTCAAATTATCATCTCACATTAATAGAAAGAATTATTGGACATTGATTCTAATTTGGTAGCAACTACAAGTATTTTATATCTATCTCTAGTATCCTTCTGTTTTGTGTATCCTAGTAACTATAGTATATCTAGCTCCTTGAGTATTCTAGTAATGATAGGAGACGTGGATCCTCAAGGAAACATATTGTATAAGTATTTATTTGTCTTCAATAATAATAAATATAAGAAATTTTTTTTCTATCATTGTATCAGAGCCCTAGTGGTTTAAAAATCCTCCAACTTTTTTTACTCTTATAACAAACATAACATCGATGGCTTGAGACACCTTTGTGAATCAAGTAATTGTAGATGTTACTTCCTCCCCTGAAATGTCCAGCACTTCAGTTGTTGCTTTAACCACAACAATGGAAACTTATTCTTGAACACCTAACATGTCTGATCAATTGCATGTAAATCTCACATCGACAAACATCTTGCTATGGAAGACATAGTTTCTTCAATTGATTACTGGGTGTGGTCTCAATCATCATATTGATAATACTAAACCTGTTCCAGATCATTCAATAGAAGATAATCAAATGAATCCACTACTTAAAGTTTAAGTATGTGAAGACCAACATGATTTAAGTTAGAATGTTGCTTCAGCATCCGAGTGTGTATTATCGCAGTTAGGTGGCACTAAAACAACCCGTGCAACATGGAACAAACTAGTTGATTCCTATACATCTGGATCCAAACCACAAATTGTGAGTTCAAAGCTCAACTACACACTCTGAATCGTGACAATACGAGCGTTCATACTTATGTTCAAAAAGGAAAAAGGGATTGCAAACAGGTTTGCTTCTTTGCAACATCCTGCCAATAATGAAGATATTGTAGAATGTTCTCTTGCATGTCTAGGCCGGATGTAACGTCCATTCACAAGAGGACTTGAAGTACGCCATGATAATGTAATCTTTGATTATTTATACTTCATTTTGTTGTATAAAGAAAGACAACTAAAGAGGAATGAAGACCTGAATGTAATTGCTCCTTCATCTCAATATACTCAAAGTTCAGTTCCCACCACACGTGGTCGAGCTAGACGTAGAAGTGGTGGAGGTCGTGTTCGTTTTGTCTACACCCAAACTTCTCATAATCGCAACTTCCATAATTATACCCCGTTAACTCAATATGGGGTTTAATATTCATCCACTGATATGTCTGGAATTGTTTGTCATAATTATGAAGGAAAGGCGAGTTTGTACGTCATCCAAAGTCAATCGTGGCAATAGGGTCTCTTGACAAACCTCTTCAAATCTATCTTGCACCTCAACTCTAACTACACATAACTGGTTAATGGATAGTGGCATCACAAATTATCATAAAACTAATCTTGACAATCTCTCCATCCATTCTGAACACCAAGGTCCTGAAGAAGTAACTTTAGGTAATGGTTCTAAACTATCTATATCTCACATAGGTCAAGGTTCACTTTCTATTTCTGATAAAAGAATTTTACTCTAGATAATATTCTACATGTTTCTTCTTCTACTCAAAATTTACTATCTATTACTTCCTTTACTACATGTAATCAAGTTTTGGTTGAATTTTTACCTAAATTATATTTGGTAAAAGATTCACCAACGAGGGTTATTCTTTTCAAAGGTTCGAAAACTGATGATTTATACTCTCTTAAGTTTTCAAATCACTATCATCTCCTGGTTCATGTGTTGCATCCCTTGGCGTTTGACATGCACAACTACCCCATTCATCCTATCCTACCATCTGTAAAGATTTTCCGTCATGTGTCTTCGTGTCATCCCCTAATTTATGTCCAAACATATTCTATACATGTGCTCTTTGTAAAAGTCACAAAGCCCCTAAAATGAGTCTAGTTTTAAGGACACAGGGCCTCTAGATTTAATTTGTTCAGATGTTTGGAGTCCTGCCTCAGTTGTTTCTACTGAAGGTTATCATTATTATGTTTTTTTTATCACTTTACCAAATATACTTTGATCTACTTTCTTAAATTTAAGTCTGATGTTCTATTGATTTCTATTCAATTTCGTGCAATTGTGGCAAAATTCTATGGTCGCCCAATAAAATGCTTCCAAGCAGACTAGGGGTGAATTTCACTCATTAACTAGTTATTTGAGAGATAATGACATTGTTGAACGTTCATCATGCCCTTATACTCCAGAACAAAATGGTTGTGCAGAGAGGAAACATAGACATATAGTTGAAACTTATTGTGCCTTGTTAAGTTATTCTCCAAAAAATTTTACCAATGATTTTGAAACTGTTGTTTTTACATTCAACAGATTGCCCACTCAACTTTTTAATAATTACTTTCCTTTTAATAATTTATTGAAAACATATCCAAATTATTCTCGTTTGCATATTTTTTTATGCGTTTATTTTCCATGGCTATATCCTTACTCAAAATATAAGTTATCTCGTTACTCCAAATGTTATTTTATTCTTGGTT
This sequence comes from Solanum lycopersicum, assembly GCF_036512215.1. NCBI lineage: Eukaryota > Viridiplantae > Streptophyta > Magnoliopsida > Solanales > Solanaceae > Solanum > Solanum lycopersicum. The sequence continues at coordinate 21,424,458 of NC_090809.1, forward strand.
ATAGTAAGATTCATAAGGTTTATAAGTGTTTTGATCCCCTCACGTCTAAATTTTGTGCCTCTCTACATGTTATTTTTTTTGTCAAAATATCTTTCTAATTGTTGTACGAGATGGTGTGGTTCCCACTTCTGTGGCCGATTTTTATAGCACAACTGTTACAATTTAGGTTCTAATGCCACCTACTGTTACAGCATCTCATTAATCTAATGTCCCGACAAATAGGTGTCAAGATGTTCCTATGCAACCATCTCCATTGTCCTCAAACCAACTAGCTTCTGCCAATGTTTCAAGTACATTTGATCGGGCCCACTCAATGAAAAAGGCTCTTCCCACAAGTGGTTAACCTACTACAGATGGTACGTCATTGCTTGGCAATCTTGCAAACTCGGCCTTAGTGCCTAATATCTCACCTTCTAACTCTTAACTTCATCCAACACCATAGAAGCTCCAAAAAATATTTACTCGTAACAAACAGGCTCTCTAAAATCAAAAAAAAAAACATGCAAAGGATAAATGGACATTGACTCTAACTAGGATAGAGACTAAAAGTATTGTATATCTATCTATAGTATCCTTCTGTTTTGTGTAGTCTATTAATTATAGGAGTCCAAGCATCTTTAGTATTCTAGTAATGATAGGAGACATGACTCCTTAAGGAAACCTCTTGTATGAATATTGATTTGTCTTCGATGATAATGAAGATAATAAAGGATTTCTATTAATAGTCACCTTATGAAAATCTTAAATGTCAAGGGTTGTTCTTTCTAAGATCAAGTGTTAGAGAAAAAAACAATAATACGATGAAAAAGTTGATAGCATAGCCCACCCTATATTTAAGTTGATATTACAGTGATTTGTTGCGGAAGTAATAGACCTTTCAATGCAATGTATATGAAGTCTAACGCACAAGGTCTGCTAACAACAAAAAAAAATATTATGTGAAGACAGACCCATGATTGTTATTAATATGTGCATTTCTTGAATTTATGTGTTAGCGCAATTAAAAAATTCTAAACAATTAAAAGACATTTCCCTGACAATTTTAAAAACAAATAATATTTACATAATTCATTCCCTAATATACTAATACCTTTGTTGCAATTCATATGATAGTATATGGCAATGTAAGAACAAGTTGTTTGAAAAGTATAAGCCATTTGGGTCCTAGCTAGTGTAGTACATTAACTGTCCACATTTTTATTGAATCAAATAGAATAACATGGATAATTTAATCCAAAGTTTAAGATATCACAGAAAGGAATTTTTAACAACATATCATTTTATAGATTTTCTTTATGAAAAAGGCATAAGGGCTAGGGAATCTTTAAAAGTATTTCAACATTTATTTTATTAGTCACTATTTAAGCATAACAAGACTTCAATATACTGAACCGAACATGAAAACAAAACTAATGTTAGTTAGTTTAATATTCAGTTTATACCCCCAAAACTGAAGCAAAATAAAGTACAAAAATGCAACATCATTTACAATTTGAACACAAATAAGTTTCACAACTTCCTTCAAATATTTACCATATATATAATAAAGAAATAGAATAATAAAATACAAACTATAAGTACCAATAAAATTTGTTTAATTTATGCAAAGCATTTTATTTACCTCGACAAATAAAAAGGTAAGTTTCGTCCATACAATAACCAATTTCAAATGTTAACGGACCATAGGCACAACCTTTTTTTACCTGGAGGAGAATACTCTTTGCCCATCTTAATTTGTAGAACTCGAGTACGGGTATCAGATACGTTTGGAGATCTAGAGGTATTATCCTTCATGATCTAAATCTTCAGATTCAATAAACGTATTCAAATATAGTTAAGGGTGCATGTTTTGGCTAAATAAATTTAAATATCTAAAAATAGAAATGTAAAACCTAAATGATATGATATTATTTGGAAAATTTGAGGTTAAAATATTGAACAAGTTAAGAATCTACTAAGCAAATAAAGAAAAAGGGGTGACAAAAATTTGTACATACAAGCTTATCCATTTTCATTGGAGTAATCAAAATTGTAAAAACTCTAAAAGAGCATAATTAAATATAACTGATAGTGTGCAGTAACTTTCCATCATATGAGATAATAGTATCCAACTTTTTTTTTTCATTTTGTATACCAAGATCAAGTAGAACAATATTCTTATAATGAATTCTATTAATAGATTAGCATTTGGACAAAATACTCAATGTAGAGAGTTAACTCATTACCACCATCTGGACATTGATATGTTTAAAATTAATGTAAACACACGTCATAAACATACACATATGTAACAAACACATACATACATTGAAAAGTATTATAATAAATATATGTTTAACATCACAAAAAGTCAATATATAAATAGATACAAATCTGAAAAGTGAGATAAACCAACAAAATTATTTTATATTTTTTCTTCATCACTTATCAAACATGGATGTTAACCATAAATTAATCAAATCAACATATTAAACACTTAATAACATCTAATGAATAGAGAAAAGTCATAAAATTAAACAAAACTATAAAATTTAAGAACACAAAAAGAGCACAAATCACAAAATCATCAATATAAAATCTAACTCTAATAACAGAAAGAACTTCAAAACATACCAAATTAAAATAAGACAAAAATAAAACCCTTACACCAGCTCTCCCCCATAATGATCTAGCTTAAAAACTCAAAGAAACTTTCTTTTGTTGTTTTTTAAAAAATGATAACGGCCAGTGTGACAAAAACTTACTTATAGATTTCAATTGGAGAACTATGATCCTTAGAGAAAAAAGTATGGGAATGTTGTGATCTCAATCCTAGCTTATGAAATATCACTTTCAAGATTTGGACTAGGTACGAGTGTAAGATATTTATACTGAAATTAAATGAATGAAGGGCTGAGATTCAAATTGTTTAAATAAAGTTGAAGGGACAAGATGGTGCTACAAGGAAAGTTTGTTATATATATACATCACAGAGGAGAGAGCGGGCTAGCTAAAATATGGTAAGTTTCAATCCTCTCCTGGTACTCTCTTCTTCCTCTGAGTTATTCTCTTCTCATATAAATATGTTCTTCTTCTTTCTTTTTCTTCTTAAGCAGATCATGTCTCAAATATTGAGCTCACTATTGATAGTTTTTTTTTTCTAGCTAGAATTTCCTTGTTCCATTGATTATCATTTCTCTATTTTTGAGAAATCACAGAAAATTCCCAAAAAAGGTTTTGAGTTGATTCTTAATTTTTGCAAGTGAATTTTTTTTATCTTTATTGAGATCATAACAATTGGTACAAAGAATTGATTGTGTGACATATGAGTATATGAATTTGCGGAAGGAATTCGCTAAAAGGTAATTCAGGGCAAGCTCATTTGTCATGAGGAAATTTTGACATATTTGATGAATTCTCAAGAAGAGGCACGCAATTCAAAAGTCAAAATTCAAGGCAAGTTGGAGCTCAATCTAGATAGGTTGGGTGCATTAAAAAAAGTTTTTCTGGTTAAAATTGCTTTTTTTTAACAGCCGACTGACATGACAAATGCTGAGTCATTAAATTAGACAAATGACTTTATCTTGTTGGTCCACCAATTTTTTTAAGAATATCTATTACAATGACCTGACCCATCTATGCTATAGAAAATCAAACCTATGCACTAACCTGTATACACATTTACCTACCTTGTATCTTGTTGTCCTTGACGGCATGTTGGTAATAGAATCACAACATTTTTAAAAGAAGCCAAGCCATTTTGTCGAAGAGGGTGTCTATCATCAAAATCTTATTCGTAGTTTAATATGGTATTGATTATGAAGGCAATTGAGAAGGTAAATGAATTGGTTGTTATCATAGTGGGAAAAAGTTTTGAAAGGGAAAATTTTTAGAGGAGAAGAAAAGTCTACTTGCAAAGTTTGCTGCTACAACTCTATCACCAAAGCTCATTGGAGGGGATAAGGAATTCTTTGCATCCATGGTTGTGGATGTCGTTCGTGCAATCACACAAATGATAGATTGAACATTATTGGAATTAAGAAGGTATTCAATCTTGCAACGGAATTTTTAGTTCGTCTTTTATGAGGTTCTGGTTGCTTAATGTTAGGTTTTCTTATGTCACCCTTTAGGTTTGTAGTGAAGCCATGTGCAAAAACATCAACTTGACCAATCTCGATGTAGTTGTTCCATTTTTTTTCTTCCTGCAATTACCTTGAGAATGGAGGACATATGAATTGAAGGAGAAGAAAGAAGAGAACTAGAAGTCTAGAACTATGGGGAAAAAACCCAAAACTGATCTGTGGGTTTACAGACTAAGTGGGTCATATATTTGAAATTGGTATCTAAAATTCATGTCACATTTTCCATGCAGACGGCTGTTAAAAAGGGTAAATTTTAAACCTTAAAAAAACATTGACTGCATTTTTAAAGCGAAAGGAGGGAATTTTTAAACCATTTAGAATACTTTAAGGGTATTTTTAAACCTTTTCCCTTTTCAGTATATAATACTTGATTAACAGAAGGAGGAATCTGTTGTTTTTAGTTTGAATGTATTGGTTGAGGTATTGTATCAATTGTTGGTGTTTGATTAGAGGGCTAGTGAGTTTGATCGAGTTCAAGGAGGAACTGATCAATCTTTTTGGTGACATACTGGTGAAAGATGTAGTTGAGGAGTTTAACACATTGAGCCAAGTAGGTTCCATTTATGAATTCCTTGTGAGATTTTAGGACCTTAAGTCTCATATTGTCATATAAAATCTTGCACTAAATGAGCTTCACTTCATATGTAGTTTCATAGTATCACTCAAAGAGGAAATAAGGGTTGTTGTCAACTTGTTTAAACCTACTACATTGAAGAGATAAATTAACAGGGATAGGATGCAGGAGAAAGATATAGAAGATTCTTAAAAGAGGAACAAGACAAGTACCTGATCTGCTCAGACTGTGACTAATATGATTGTTAACAGAGGGCCTACTAATTCTTCTATGAAGAATACAACATTGTGAGTCATCTATGAGTTGTTTGAGTATAGGTTTACGAATCATTTGTGTTTCAGGTGTGGAGAAAAGTATGGGTCTGGCAATGTATGCACAAGGAGGCAACTAAATTGTTTGAAGGGTAAATATAGGCTGAAATTGATAAGAATGAAATTAACACTTCCAACGAAGAAGATCTTGTACCCGGGGTGATGATAGAAGGACTAATAGAATAGGAGATTCAAAAAGTTGTGTGCCTGAATTCTTTAATAGGTCATAATCAAGGTGAAAACACTACTCTAGTGGGTTGTATTGTGCAGAAGAGGCAACTATCTATATTGATTTATTCAGATAGGTTCCATAGCATCATAGATGAGCACACCGCCCAAGCTATGGGGCATGAATCCAGCCATTGCCCTCCCGTGAGAGTTATTGTAGCTGATGAGAGCTATGTTATGTGCACATTCCATTGCCAATTTTTTTTGTGGAAAATGCAAGGGCGGACATATATGGAATACCTCATCATCATTCTTTTAAGAGGTTGTGATTCGGTACTTCGTAATGAGTAGATAAAAAAACATAACCCCACCATGTTTGATCCTTAAAATGAATATTTCAGTATTGGAAGGAAGCCTAACAAACTAGTGTTACCAGCTCTAGTAGAAGAAACTTTGAAGATGCTTTGTAGTTGTTCCATGTGTTGAATTCTAAAGAAAGTACATACAGTTATTTATCACTTGTTCATGATGAGCATTATGTCGAATGTGAGAGAATACCCTTTTGATGTTGCAGTAAGAACGGTAATAGATCAGTATGTCGAGGTAATTGCTGAGCTAAATATCCATAACATATGAGATCATTAGATCATACTATTCAAATAATGCCTGGGTCCATGACAATTTGTTTGAGACCCTATAGATACAACTACAACTTGAAGGTTAAGTTAGAGAAAAAAGTAAAGGGATGCTTACCATTGGAGTGATTAAGTCCCCTCAATCTCCCTTCTCTTCACCAGCCTTATTAGTCAAGAAATGATATCTTTGATGAGTTGTGTGGTGCACTAATTTTCTACAAGGTTAATCTTAGAGCATGGAACCATCAAATAAAAATGAAAGGGGAGGATGTCATCAAGACTGCTTCAAGGACTCTTCCAGAACATTGTGAGTTTAGGGTGATTCCTTTTGGTATCACAAATGTTTTAGCAACCTTCCAAGCGCTTATGAACTAGGTTTTCCAACCTTTCATGAAAAAAATTGTCTTAGTGTTTTTTATGATATACTTGTGTATTGTCTAACAGTAATTGATCATGTGAGACACTTGAAAGTTGTGTTTGAGATTCTCAAATGAAATTCACTATATGCCAAGGGAATTAACTATTCATCTGGCCAACCACATGAGGAGTTTTAACAAACAGGTTCCGTAATTATAGAAAAGCCAATTGCGCAAAATCCTAGATAAGAACACTTTTTTGTAGTAACTTAGAATTTCCCAACATAATTCAGATTTGGATAAATCGGAGTCATTATGGTGTAGATAAAATCTCGTAAAAATTGGATTAATCAACTTTTATTGTGGTTGCATAAAGGGATAGGTAACTCATTAAGGAATCAATGTGAATTTATGGAATTGAACTTGGGCGAGTAGAACTCGGTAAATCAATCTTAGTTGGAATGGATTTTCTGAGTGTAAGAGGTATCTTGATAAATGGGTGTTTCGGAAGTATTAAAATAGCTCATTATTTTTTGCAAACCGGTTTGGCGATGGTTTTTGTCGCTCTGATGGTGCCGTTATAGCAGGGTTGGGGCGGCTCTGGTAGACCAAAGGTGACTTAAAGTAGTAAACAAACTAAAAAATATATTTATTTTGTAATTTTTGACTTAGATAGTTAAGGAAAGACTACATATGTCTTCTTTACCATTTTCATCATTCATCAGTTGAAATGTGAGATTTTTACACCCCAAATCTATTTTTCAATTCGTAGAACATATTAAATGGGTAATTATTAATACAAGAGGGTCTTGATCTAGATTATATAGTGTAAAAAACCCTTTTGGTTACTTAGGATCATGAATTTGATCTTGTGTTCATAGAATTATTAGTAATTTGGTTAAATAGAGATTGTTTGTTCATTCGTATATTATATTGATTGTTTGTAGACCAAGAAAAGCAGACCTAATTTGATAAACGAAAAATCAAATTTCTTATTGTTTCATGATTGTTTGGAGGTAGGTGGTTGTTGGGATTCTATGAGTTTGTTACGTATGTTTACTCTTGCTTCTTTATAATACCAGTATATATATGAATGTTGCACTATTAATCACACTTGGTGTAAATGAGATAGATGAATGATGAATGTCATGAATAATCACTTAAATGTATGATATTGAGAATATACTTATGATTGTGATTGTGGTATGTTGTATGGATAATTTACAATATTTTGGCATAACTAACATGGATCATTTGCAACGTTTTTGAATAACTATGGGATCAGCTGTCACATTCTAGAATAATTTTTAGATCGGGTACCACATTTTGGTATGCTAGCTATTTAGGTTAGGGATCCATGAGAGGACCAATGACTTGGCAGAATAATGTATTTAATAATTGTAAAGTTGTTGGTTGTTCATAAATGTTGATAATATCTTACATTTGATATATGCATATGATTATGATGTTGTATTCACTTGATTATGTTAAATTGGATGGTCGTATGATCCTACGTGTACACTATGTTTGTATAATGATACTGCACTTGCTCTTATTTTTGTTAAGTAAATGGCATGTTGAGGAAGCTATAAAAAAACCTCTTTAGAAGATTAGTGATCGTTCCAATTCAAGGGTGAACTAATTATTTCGGGCTGTAATGAGTACTCCTTTCGTCTATGTCAATATTTTTGACATAGATTTTTCTAGTTAGTATTATTTCATTAGTATGGTGGATGTATCCTTTCTTGTTTAGACTTGTTGAACCTTAGATGTTTTGATACATTAAGTTTCACGTTCTAGGTTATTTCTTCCGCATTGTATGGTTTGTTGAATAAATGAGTTTTGGTGGAGTTTATGGAAACTCCCTATCGATTTCATTGGTATTTAACTTGCTTCCATAACTTGAATGTCTTAGTTTTATGTTAGGTTCGTGGTCTTGGTTGTAGTAGTAGTTCTCCCACCGGATATTTAGTGTGGATGTCAATCCCAACAGTATGGGTCATGATAGGAGTACTTTAGACATGTTATTTCCAGGGAAGGTGTAGATACTGATCCTCAATATATTAAAGAATTGGTGGAGTGGCCTAGACCAAAAACACTCAAAGCATTTACAGGATTCCTTGGACTTACTGGATACTATAGAAAGTATGTTGTTAATCATGGTACTATCATTAGGCCCCTCATTGATTTGTTAAAGAAGAATGCCTTCAAATGCAATTCAGATGCAAGACTTGCATTTGAAGACCATAAGAAAGCTATGAGAATTAAACATGTGCTTTCACTTCTAGACTATTGATAGGAGTTTGTCATTGAGACTGATGCTAGTCATCCCGGCATTGGTGAATTACTTATGTACAAGGGGTTACCAATTTCTTATTTTGGTAAAGTTTTTGAACAGAAGCATCTAGGCAAGTCTATTTATGAGAAAGAGCATATAAAATTAATTATTGTGTATAAGTGTAAACACTATCTATAGTTCAAGCACTTCGTGGTGTGGAGTGACCAACATAGCTTAAAGTATCTAGTGGAACAAAAGGTAACCTTGACTATTGAGCTTAAGGGTTTAACAAAGATGTTTGGACTTGATTATGAGGTTAAATATAGAGTTTTTGATGCTTTGTATAGGCAACAAGAAGTTCCAGATTCCTTGGATGATCGGGCCACTGGGAATTTAATGGTTATAAGTAGTTGCACTCGAACTAGGGTACAAGAGATTATTCGGAGATATGAAAAGCATGCTCATTTCGTACATTCTTGCACTAGTTGTACTAGGTTATCATGGACCCAATCTATGGAAATACAAGGATGGTACACTAAGAAACAAGGGCAACGTATATGTAGGATATCATGAAACTCCCTGACGACAACTCATTTCCTCTTTCCACGACACTCTCCTTGGTGGTCATTTTGAGTATTTATGTAAACAAAGAAGGTTTTCAAAACTTATATATTGTCCAAATATGAAGCTTAAGGTTAATAATTATATGTCCAGTTGTGGTGTATGCCATAGGAGTAAAGATGATAATGTGGCTTATCCAAGATTATCGCAACCCTTCCCTGTTCCTAATCAAACATGATGCCATATCAACATGGACTTTGCGTAGTACAAGAAAATGAATATACAACAATATTTTCTAAATATCTTTTTATGATGTTTAAATGTCACAAATTTTATTTCAGACATTTATTTACATTTGGACCAAATATCATAAATTTTAGTGTCGAGAATTTTTTTGGTATATAGATAATTATAGGGAAGAATTTGTGACATTTATTTTGTACGTATGGCCAAGTCTAAATCTAAAGTTGTCATATTAGTGGTGGTTGATATATTCATTAAGTATTCCCACTCCATAGCTTTATTGCACCCTTATGTTACCACCAATTTTGCCTCCTTCTTTTTGAAAAGGATACATATTTTACATGGTAATCTGAAGTCACTTTTAGTGATAGGGACAAGGTCTTACTAAGAAACTTTTGGCGAGATCTATTTAACTTACTGGGCACTCAAATAAATTATAGCTTTGCCTATCATGACCCTAAAAGTGATGGCCATACAAAAAAGGTTAATAGGTCTTGAGACAAATTATTAAGATGCATGTTGGCAAGCAGGCCTAACTAGTGGAAACAATGTCTATCTGCAACTGAATGGTGGTATAGCACTAATTTTCATATAATGCTGAAGTGTACTCCTTTTGAAGCTCTTTATGGGTATACATTCCTAAACTATGTTGATACCTTTATTAGAAAATGTAGTGCAATCGTCTTACGATGTGATCAAGCTAAGACAACAATTTTCACAATTACATAAGGATAACTACATGAAACTCAAGAAAAGATAAAGTTCTTTGTTTAATAGAAGTTGTAGAGAGTTTGCCGTAGGAGAATACATATATTTGAAGTTGCATACTTACAAACAAACATCATTACGTATCACTACATAGGAACCTTAACCTAGACTATTAATACTATAGTCCCAATTTGATTTTTGCTAGGATTTGTAATGTATCTTAAAAAGTAGCATTACAACCTGAATCAAAGGTCCAACCGATATTCCATGTCTCATTACTAAAAAATAAAGTTGAATTTCAGTCACCTCTACCAAACCTGGTGATGAAGGTCAGTATATATCTAACACCGGAACTGATGGTCAGTTTATTGTGCTACTAGTTCCCATTCTGTAAAGGCAAATGGTTAGCAGAACAATGGTACCGCCGTAAAAGTGTTTGTTCAATGTGCAAACCTTCCTCCGGAATATGCTCCATGGGAAGACTACCTACACTTATGCACCACCTTTTCTAATTTTAGTCCTGATGCATGAATAGAAAAATCATTTAAAGACGGAGTGTATGTTATGATCTCAATCCTGGCTTACAAAATGTTGTTATGAAGATTCAAACTAGACCGAGAGTATAAGCCATTAACAATGAAATTAAATATTAATGTTCCGAGATTCAATTAATTTTAATAGACTGAAGGTACTTGATCATTCTACATGGACATATAGTGATATATGCACATCACAGAGGAGAGAGAGAGGGCTAACTGAAATTTGATTATTTTCAATCCTCTACTCATTCTCTCTTCTTATGCTGAAGTTCTTTTCTCTTCTCATCTAGATCTGATCTTCTTCTCTCTTCTTCTTCTTTTGTAATTCACATCCCAAATATGGAGATCACTATAAATAGTGTCTTTTTCTAGATTATGTTTCCTTGTTCAAGAGTATCTCTTATTTTTAATCACAGAAAATTCGTGAAAAAGGTGTTGAGTTGATTGTTAATTTTTACATTTGAATTTTGATCTCGATTTAGATCAAAACAGGGAACGAGGCATGTTCGGTGCCTTTTCAATTTACGTTGGTATGTTTAAATAGAAAGTTGATCTATTGAGAAATTGAACTAGGGGTCTTTGTGGCCTTCTTGGAGTTCAAAATCGGGGAAGGAATGGAGAAAATTAAAAAAATGAAGTTTATTTCCCATTCAATATTACCCTTTTTTTTACTAAAAGAAATGGTATTTTTGTAAGAGAAATTGAACGTAATTGTAAAAAATTTTGTCTTACCAAATTACTTCTTAGATTGAATAAGTTGGAATCGTTATGGGTATCAATAATATTACTTCCTCCCTTTATATATTTTACCCTTATATATATATATATATATATATATATATATATATATATGTATGTATGTATGTATGTATGTATGTATGTATATGTATATATATATATATTTGTATATATATATAATCATGTGTTAGAGAACGACTACAAGAAATAATGAAAATATTAGTGAAAAGTGAAATAATGTCGCCTCCGTGCATTAGTATAGAACAGTGCAATGTTTCTGTTGTTTACGTTGTGTCTGTGGTTTTTGTATTGCTCTCTTTCAATTTTTCTTGTGTTTTGATAATGTATTCTGGCCGCATATGTCTACAAAAAAATAAATACTATAAATTTAACCTTTGAGATACTAATAAGTGAATAGGAAGTCAAACATTATGAGTTGATCATGGAGGAGGAACTTGTTACCCGTTAAACATCCTTGATTGGCAAGGTGGGTATTGCAGACATTCATGTTTATTGAATTTGTTGAATAAACAAGAGAACTCAAGGGTAATTCATAGGGGAAAAAGTTAGAATTGGCAGATTCATTAAAAAGAAATAAAACAAAGGGTCATACTTGGTAGATCCAGTTGTAGTAAAAAAAACATGAATGAAAATAGAGGAGGTTGTTACCGCTTTAATCATCCTCAGTCTTTCTTCTTGGCTTCCAGATGAATAAGAGATTCCTGAAATCGTATGTTTCAAATAAAAAAAATGAAAATATAATTGAGATAGAAAAGTTTAAACTCAATGTGGATATAGATGCTATATATATTTAAACAGTGACCTAGCGTTGAAATGTAAATTATAACAGGTCTTATTATCTAAATGAAAATAGTCTCTCCAAAGTATACAAAAAATAGGATCTACTGTATTTAGCATCAACTTCCCAATGAACTATTTAGTTACTTCCTGTTGAAACATTAAAACTCTAGTTTATATCTACAGGTTGCCAACCTTAGCACAAGCAGTGATTTTTTAGATATTGTTTCGCCAATAGGATTTCTCAATTATTTGAAAAAACATATAAATTTTGAGAAGCAGCATGTAGAAAAGAGAATATAACCTTGGTACCATCATAAGTGTTCATTAATACTTTCGGTTGTACTGAGATATTGGCCCATATTACTTACTTTTAGTCGTCTTTGTCGAGGAGTGCTCGTCAAACCTCTATTGTAGGGTCTAATGGGCATGTGTGGAACACCCTTAAGGTCATTTTCTCTCTCTTGAATCATCCTCCAGTGAAAGATTCCAAGCATTAAGCCATAGGAAATTTTGGAGATCCCTGGTTGAGTGAGGCGTGGAATAGCGAGAAAGCCCAGAGAACGTGGGATCCGACCTCGACACTTCCCATTATTAATGACCTTGATTTGGTTTTTCCTCCTTTTGGTCATGTAAGAGACAAAATTTCTTTTTTTGTTTTGCTTCTTCTTATGTTTTTGTAAGTAAATTGTTGCTTGTTTTGCTATTTTCATAGCCTTAAATAATATTAGGTGATTATGACTTATTTTTCTATTGTGGAGTATTGGTTAGATTGTAGAAATTAGTCGATGCGCGATTACGAGTCCAATGGTGAATCAAGATAAAAATAGGGGATACAAGGTTAAGATTGTGTCTCACCTTGTCCCTCTCTTGTGGGGGACTTCCTGTTTTGGCGGTCTCACCCTAGTCGGGTTGATCCCGCTGAACTGCTCAGTTGCGACTAGTTTCTAGGACAATAGATAATATGGGTTCTCCCAATTTCTAGAGTGTTTCATTAAATACCAAGGATAATTAAGTATTTAGCATTTAGAACAACTCTGTTTAGTAGGACAGACATTGTACACCCCTAGTCAACACAACGGTATACACACAAGAACCCTTTCCCACTAATATAACACAACAAACATGGATATCATAAGAATATGTGCAGTAATCACATGGTTTTTTATTTGTTGTAAAACACATCAAGGGAACCTTGCTGTTAGACCCGCAAGTACACCCTAGAAATTAGGGCAACCCTTAGGTCGAAACAAGGAGTGATCCACCTTTCGAAGGTCTTGGAAAAGCCTCGTAGATATCATTCATTAGATAAGACATTATAAGTGGTGCAGAAATTTAAGCTTTTCACAATATATGGTAATAAGGAAAAAATCTTTTACTAATACTAATGATAGTTTCATCGTCACAAGGCAACTGGAAGAGACGAGATAAATATCTTAGGGACACGGTCCTTTACATTGAAATAAATACATAATAACTCTTATGCAAGTATTAAAGAAGAACTTGAGGAAACATAGACTATGCCCTCGAATGTATGAGGACATACTTAGTCTTGAGAATGTAGATTCCCAAGCTTTGCCTTCTACCCTTCCACACATCTCCAAACTATACTTATAGAGTATACAATAGTATGGTGTTAGTACAAACATTGTACTAAGTATGGCGTATGCAAAATCATGCAAAAAGGGACAATTTAGTTGAAACATAAAAGTCATGTTGTTTTGATAAAACCTTCATAAACCAGTCTTTCCAACATAATGTAGACCATCATTTAACAAATAAGGTAGAACTTCCATATTTATCACATAAAGACATACTTATAGTAAACCCACTTAGAACATAACATTGTATCCTAAGTTATCTTAATACTCACTTAGATAAATCATGAAAACATCGCGCATAAAATCTCTCAATTACACATCCAAGAGATCCTTAAGACTACTAAGGACACACATACTTCATTTCATTTAGAAAGTCAACATTCAATTCGAAAGACACTAGAGGAACATTCATGCATGAAAGACTTCACATAATTGTCCTCTTCTATTAGGACTTACAAGTTACACTACTTGCAATGTGAGAGTAGCATCCTGTACTACTATTCCCACCTAGTGAACTTGAGGATTCCCATGGTTGAGAACACCGCAATTATCATTCACAACTTCATCATAGAATACATAACTTCAACATGCTTCTTTAACATGATACTTAAACTGACATTACTTTCATTTACATCATATAATGACCCATTCTTACATATCATATAAGCACACACCAAGACTCCCTACAAATGTCTACTTGTGCAATGGATAAATAGCATCCCATTCAACCACCTACCTTAAGTAGTACACCCTTATAAATAATTAGAATATACATTTTTCATTTGGTTTTTATCATTAAAATCATCATATAAAACTAAGAGGAACTCATTTCTATCATTAAAACATTTTTATGCAAAGACCCATACTAAGAGTCAAGGAATAAAGAAGTTCGAAGTTGAAATCCTTTTTGGAAATATCATTGAAAGGTATCCTTGAATGAAAGAGAGTTCAAGGATGCCTATCATACCTTAATATGAAGAAACCCGTGAAATTTAGTGATGAAAATGTGAAGAACTTGTTCCTTTTCCTTGGAGCTTGAAGATCTTGGAAATGGAGGTTTTTGAGAAATTTTATTTGATCTTTAGGGTTTTAAATGGTGGGTGAAATGAGATTTAAAATGACCTATAACAGTCCACAAATGATCCCCGACATTCTCAAAAGACCCCTACAATATTTGGACCCTTTTCCAACTTCAAATTTAACTTAAAATAGACGCGGCCAAATCTGGGACTTGGCTGCACGCTGTGAGGTCATTTTCTGATCTCGGTTCTAGAAATTCATTTGGAGTAGTAGGGTGCCTATTGGCCCCACGTCGGAGGGCCAAAATTGAACACCTAGTGTTGGTTGCGCGTCATGTAGCAGCTTCCAATTCTAGGTTGCCTCACAGCTTCGATGTCCCATGTTTGAGTCCCCCTCGGGGACCCTTAGGAACCGTTAACACTAAGATTCAGCCTCAATTTGTCCCACAATCTTCACTACAAAACACTACGACACACTAATTAAACTCTGACTAGTTTTCGGACATCTTGGGCTTTGGACTTCCAAAGACTCCCAAACTTTATGAACTGACATACAATGCTAAAATACTATATTTTAAAACATTATTAACTCATTAAACAAATGCGAAGCTCTAGTTTTACCTATTTCATTTTCAGGGTGTAACACCTGCATAAACTTAAAAATTTCTATTATCCAATAATAGCCCTTTTTCTTACATGGATCTGGACCCATCCAAACAAGCTCGATGCTCCAATGCAGTGATTTATTGCCCAAAGATACATAACTTGAAGATGATGAAGGCAAAAGTAAAAAGGCGATGTAACTTACGAGAGGGCACATATTTTTGGCAACTATAAACACATTTTAAAATTTCTTAGTTTAGGATCTAATTTTGAATCTAAGTTTATTTGGAGAGTAGTTTTCATTATTTTTAGTTTTGAGAATAAAAACAATATTTTCCTTAGCTTTGAAGATTTGAATTTCTGGTAAATTGGAATAAGGTATTGAAGATTCTTTATATTAGTCCTTTGTGATGATGTTACTAATCCTTTACTCATTTATCTTAGCATGAACCGATTCCTTTAACTCCATCAATGATAGGTCAAGGTGTTCCTTAGACTTCAACTGAACTACCAAACACGATACGGATTTATGATGAACCATAAAACCAGCATTAGGAGATTCTTCCAGTCAAACACCCAAACGTGCCAACCTATGAACATCTCTCACTAGGTCTTTCTTTCTATCCTCAACATGTAACACGCTACCCATCATCATGCAACTAAGAGCATCTGCAACCACATTGTCTTTGCCGGAGTGATAGAGAACAATAATGATGTAATCTTTCAACAACTTTAACCATCTTCACTGTCGGAGATTCAATTTTTTTTGTAAACACATATTTAAGATAATTTCGGACGGTATATACAAAAACATGAATCCCATATTAGTAATGCCTCCATAATTTTAAGGCAAATGCCATAGACGCGAACTCAAAATCATGTGTTAAGTAGTTCTTCTCACGAACCTTAAGTGGAGGTAAGCCTATCTTTCAACTCTTTTAAGATTCTTTCAAAAGCCATAGACCACTCAAATTTCACATTGTTTTGGGTAAATTTATTCAAAAGAGAAGCTATGGATGAAAATCCACCCACAGACATCCTATAGTGGAATATCGAGAACTATAGTATTTTATAAAAAAATTAAATTAAGTTAATAACTCGAGGAACATAAATCATCCATTAAAATTGAGCACACCTTCTGAATGAAGAGTGGTCTCTTGTAACTTACCAATCTCATTATTTTTTATTAAGATCATTCAAATTTTCATCCTCAAATTATTTGGTTTGATTTCATTAATAAATGTTACCCTTACTTTAATGCTAGATAACATACCCCCTTCTTCGAGGCACCTAGTTGCATGAGCTCAGACTCCAAAATCAGAATTTACTTAGCCAAATGTCGATTGGATACACTCAAGCATGCTAAACTTCCCATACTCACCATTTTTCTACTTGAATCATTTGCAAAAACATTAGCGATACTTGGAATATATTAAATGGTTACATCATAATCCTTAGTACATTCATCCATCTTCCCTGTCTCAAATTCAGATCCTTTTGGGTGAATAGATGCTGCATACTATGATGATCACTAAACTCCTCAAACTTAACACCACAGAAGTAATGTCTCATATCTTAAGATCAAATACTACCTTTGTCAAATCCAAATCATTTGTTGGATAATTCCTCTCATGCACCTTCAACAAACGCGATGCATAGGCTATGACACACTTATAATGCATCAAAATTGTACTCAAACCAGGATGTGAAGCATCACATAAACTATATATCCTTACATTTCCAGCGGTATTGCTAGAATAAGTATTGTGATCGCTAAAGTATTAATCTTATGATAACAATCCTTACATTTTTCATTCTATTCAAATGGTATCGCCTTTTTGGTCGAATTTGTCAAGTTAGTGGAAATGGAAGCAAAGTTCTTCACAAAGTGATGATAGTAGCTAATAAGCCCCACAAAACAACTAAATTCCCTCACCGAGCTAGGTCGAACCCAATTCTTAACTAGTTCAATATTATGAGAATGTACCATTACTTCTTCTTTTGAAACTATATTCGCCAAAACTGCTTCTAAAATTTGACCGAAATTCACACTTAGAAAATTTCTCAAACAATCTTTGTTTCTGAAGAACACCTAGAACAACACGACGATGGTCGACAAGATATTCCTCACTTTTTGGATAGACCAAAATTTAGTCACTAAAAACTACACAACAAATCAAGAAATTATTTGAACACACCATTCATTATACTTATAAAAGTTGCGGGCGCATTAGACAGCCCAAACTACACAATAAGAAACTTGTAGTGCCCATAACAGGTTCTAAATGTCGTCTTGGGCACATCACAAGGACTAATTTTTAACTAGTTCAAACTAGACCTTATATAAATCTTAGAGACAACTGATGCGCCTTGTAATTGGTAAAAATATCATCTATTCGAGTTAATGGGTACTTGTTCCAAATGGTGACCCTATTCAATTTCAAGTAATCTATACATATCCTTGTACTATAGTAATTTTTTGTAACAAACAAAACTACAGCACCCCATGGAGAATCAATTAGATGAATAAATCCTTTATCAAGAAGTTCTTGTATTTGAGCCTTAAGCTCTCTTAATTCCGCCTAAGCGATGTGATATAGAGGGATGGAAATAGGATGAGTACTAAGTTCTAAATTAATCTAGAAATTATATATCTATGTAGAGGCATAACCGGCAAATTAGTAAGAATTAATTCTCTAATTTCTTACACCATAAAAATGGAATAAGTAGATGGAGACTAAACATTTACATGCCAAATGTAATAAAAATTAGAGAACCCTGCCCTACCAGTTTCGTAGCCCAAATGTAGGATATGACCTTAGCTTTCTTAGGGTTTTACACCCCACCCCACTCTAACTTTTCAGTGCGCAGAATTTCTAGAATTACAAGTAAAGTGTTATAATTGAGCAAATGACAATAGGGGGACAACCAAGTCATGCCTAAGATTTTATCAAAGTCATACATATCAAAAATCACCAAATCAACTCAAGTATGAATATCAATAAATAAAATTTGAAAAGCATTATAGTCAATGGTGACTATGAATTTTTTTTAACTAGGTAGTAACATGGATTGAAGAATCAAGTATTTGACAAATCATAGAAAATGTTGCGGAAATTGCACGGACACATAAGAATAAATAGAACCTATATCAAATAACACATTAGCCATCCAGTCACTAAGAAGAATAATACCTTTGATGAATACGTCACACGTTTTTGCTTCATTCATGCCCAGAAAGGCGTAACACTAAGCACTATCATTGTGATGGTCGACTTACTACCTGTCTTGGCTTTACCTCTACATGAAGTACTATTTTATCCACCTTCACGACCTTGATGATTTCCTACTCGCCCACTTGTGGATGCCCTCGAACATTATTACCATTTCTTGGGGGTGCCACTGCTCTAGACTGTTGTTCTGTGGATCCATGCGCGGGTGGGGATAATCTCTCCTTATATGCCTAGATTACTAACAACATGTAAAATGTACGATTAAAAGATTGTTAGGTGCCTATCAAATCCATTACCTAGTGCCTATCATGACATAAATTATGAGGCGGACTTGCCGTGTAGTTATATTTAGAGGCAGGTATATAAGACTTAATTGTCCTAATTGTAAGTGTTGGCCTCCCTGACCCTCTAAAGTAAGATGCATGAAAGTTGACTGAATGTTTGGCTTTCATAGCAAACTCCTTGACCTATCCGTCTGACCTCACTCACTCTACTTTCCTAACAAAGTTTGTTACGTAATTAAAGCTTTTCACTACAGATGTCATGCGAATAGATAATACTTCAACTCAGAATTTATCCCCTTTATAAATTAACGGATTCTCTCTTTATCATTAGCCACTAGTTAATTAAAATATCCTGAGAAGGCATGAAACTTCTACTCATAAGTAGTCATATATAGGCCACCTTGCTCCACGTCCATGAACTTGATCCTCGTATGGAACCCAAACACAAACTGTTAAAATATTGGAACGTTGTACGTGATCCAATGTTTAAGTAGGAATGTGGCAACCTATCCATATTTATGCCAAAATTGTAACTTATCCAACTTAGTGTGTCAGATCACAACACCCGATCCATTCAACAAGCCACAATCACAATCATAAGCATATTCTGAAAATCATACAATCAAGTCATAATCCATGACATTCATCATTCATCAATCTCATATACATTAGTGGGATCAATTATAAAAAATTCACATAAATACATGCATTTATACTAAAGAAATAGTAATCACAGATGAGAAAAAACATGAAAAAAAAACATCATCAACCTCTAAACAAGATTGAATTATTCTGAAAATCATAAAATCAAGTCATGATACATAGAATTAATAATTCATAAATATCATGTACATTAGTGTGATAAATAATAAGAAATTCTCATCCATACATGCATTATATTAATGCAATAAAAAACACATTAAAAAATCATGAAATTACAATAATCACCTACCTCGAAATAAGCTTAAATCCCCTATGAAACTTGATTCTTCTCATTCCGGATTCATTTCGCTATTTATTTGTACACAAATAATTAATAGTATTAGATTTGAAGAGTAGTTCAATAGTTCCTAGTGGTTCTTACATTTCGTACCTTTAGGGGGAAAAAGTTAGTTTAGAAGGGTTATGTAACATCCCCAACACGAACTAGCTTGAACTAGAGATTCACACGTGTCTCAATATTTAGTATTGTGTTAAAATAGTCAATAATAATGTTTTTAGGTAGTGTATAAAGATTTGTGATTCTAGTAGGTCACACATCCAAGAACGTCAATGACATTTGGAAGGTATGCCTTAGAAAGTGCTTGTGTGTACTCATGTGTTTCAGCGAGATTTACTTGTTTGTCTTAGTTTAAATTGATGTGGGATGATACTAAGAACTATATGACCATGTTTACAGGTTCAAAATCAGTTTACGACTCAACCTAGGTCCCACAAAGGTCCCTAGTGAAGGACCAAAGACTTGGCAACCATGTTGCCAAAACTGCGCAATCCACATCCATCAACCTACTGGTCGTAGTCAAGATGACGCCCCGTCGTGTAAGGGAGTAGGCTGGGACTTTAACTTGGAACTAAAACCTCCAACCGTCTGTATTCAAACCCAAATGGCGCCAATCAGCGTGTGCTGTCATTCAGTCGACACCTCTTTGCTTGGGTTTGCCGATGGTGGTCCAGCAAAAGCCGCTTGACGCACTGCCTTGGCTTGAGGTGTTTTGTAAATTCACCACAAGAATTTTATGAACCAATGATGATATTTTTAGGGTTTTTAAGTTATATTAAATTAATTTAAGTCCTACACCTAGAAAAGAACCATAATTTCAAATATTATAAACCGTGTCTCAAGAAAGAACTCTCATAAAACCCCATAGAAGCTTGGACTCATGGAAGGTCTTGGTGGGCTGGTTTTGGTAGACTTATTCATAAAAAAAATATAGGGTTTCTCCTCATTGAGGTATGGTTGTCATCCTTGGACTTCCTTTCATTTATGCAGCCAGTTGTAAATGATTTTTAAAATGTTTTACCTTCAAACTTCTTTAATCCTTGACTCTAATTATGGGTCTTTGTATGAAAATATTTTAATTATTACAATGAGTTTTCATTATTGTTTAATTATTATTTTAATGTCAAAACTCCAACGAAACAATGTTATTGCTTTTTATCAACTTACGGCTTATGTTATGGGTCTAATGAACATGATCTAATTATACTAGAGTTATAATTTATTTATTGTTGTATTGTACTCTAGTTACTCCCCTAAGGTCTATTTTATGATATATTATTGAGTATTTTATTATAGGTGGTTAAAGCTTCGATTAATGGTAAGTTGGTTACATTTTTTAAGTCTTATTATTAAATGTTCTTAAGTAGTATGGTCCAAGTTTGGTGATGGTGTTTATTTGCCGTATATGAATATAAATTTACGTATCCATTTTTATTGAGTGCATGAAGGCATATTATGTGAATTAATATGATAATGATGTTGTCTAGTTAATGTGCTACATGAAGCTTGTTATGTGAAGTATAAAAAAGATCATGTATAAGTGTATTATATGTTTATGTGAAGTATGTTCAAGTGTGTAAAATGCGGAATGAAGTTATAGAATGTGAATTAAAAGGGGAATCTTGTTTTGGATGCTCTTCGTTAGTTGAGATGAAGTGTTTGGTACCAACCTCACTTTCTCTCAAGAGCTATCTAAGATAGGTTGAGGGATAGATACCCTTCGTGAGATGAGATGTGGTGTCCAACATTTAATTACTTATCCTTTTGTAATTAATGTTTAAGACTCCATGGGGGATTCATGCTTAGCACCGTCAGGATGTGAAGAAGAGGTGGTTACAGTTTGTGAGTTGAGATGTTATATCGAATGTACCTCTTGCAATCAGTATTCTTCATATAGAGAATGCGTTACTTAGTAGAATTCTTGTTATCCCTTATATTTGTTCCCATATAGATATATTTATTGGAGAATTCATATAAAGTCTAAGAGAATGACCCTAGTAGGAAAGTGGAGATCCCTCATCAGATAAGGGTTGATGTCAGGATTTCTTGTCTAGCTCCATGGTAAATGTTGGTTAATGCTAACTGCACACAAAATAATGTAATGAACGAAATCTACTAAAGAAGGTTCTTCTCAGGGTAGGTGGTGCTTTGATACGCTATTTATCCATTGCACAAGTAAACACTCGAAAAGGGATTCTTGGTTTGTCTTTGACATTAATGTATGAATATGTTTTTATGTAAAGAAATGAAGTTATGTGACTTAATGTGTAAATCTAAAGAAATCATGTTAAAGTTATGTATTTTATTATGAAGTTTATGAATGATGAATGCAATATAGCTAACATCATGAATTACTGAAGGAGCACAATGTAATAGTAGTAGTATCAGATACATTGCACTTTGTATATCTTAGAAGTCCACTTGGCAAAGGGAACTTATGTGAGTTCGAAACTCAAGTATTTTCCTTTAATGTATAGCTATAAGATGTTGACTTGTACCTCAACCAAGTAGTCCTATACTTTGTAGTCTTGAGAGTACTTGGGTGTGCATTAAAGGAATCGTATGGGCGGGTTTTTCATGAGTTACTTTAGCGAATCTTAGGATAACCTTGGTTAGCGAAACTTCTAGGGGTGAGTTCATTGTTTTTTTGTATGAATGTGCTCATTGTAAATCTACTTGAGTTTACTGTAAAATTATGTCTTGGTCCTAGAATTATGAATGTTCTATCTTATGTCATAAATGATGATTCTTATAAAATTTTACTTCTACAATCATGAAAGTTTTACGTAATCGGAATGGAAGCTTGTTTCTAGTAAAATGTATTTTTTGCATAATTTTGCATATTTGATACTTAGGTTGTTGCTTGTACTAACTCCATACTTTTCTATACTTTATAAATATTTGTTGGAGGTAACTTGAAGATTAGAAGGAAAACTTGGGAATCGACTCTCTGAAGACTAAGTAAGTCCTCATATATTGGACGACATAGTTCTATTTCTTTGGTTACTAATAGCAAGACTTATTATGTATTTTCCTTTAATGTAAAGGGGCGTGTCCCTAAGAGTATTAACTTTAGTCTTTAAGTTGGATTTCGACAACGATACTACTCTTTTGTATTTGTAAAAGTTTTAATTCCGCACTAATTTTCATGTCTTATGGGATGAATGATAGAAAATGGCTAGTAAAGACCTTCTAAAGGTGAAGTATGAAATAGGCCAACCTAAGGGTTACCCTTAATTCAAGGGATGTTGTTGGGTAGTGACAAACTTTATATCAGACCATAAGTTTATGGGAAATAGTTTAGGATCTAAAAATCTCACAGGTAATGTCTAGTAGAGTCTTGATTGACTTTGTGAGTCGCGACACACCCTGAGTGAGATGCTATAGGACCACAGAGTTCCTTATTTAATTACTCTTGCATTGTTCCGTAGATCTTAACTCCATAAGGTCTTTCAATTCTTTACCCTTGTCTCCTGGTCTTCCTGATGTGATTACTTGTAAAAAGGGGAGAGTTTTTATAGGTTTGAGGGAGATAAAAGTGAGTTTTTATACATATAATTGTTTTATGGATACAAGAGTAGATATGAAGGTAAGTTTTGAGGATTGTGATGTTACACCATTTATAGATATGTGTTATTTACTAGATTTGAAGTATTATGATTTGAAATGTCATCGTGATGTAGTTCTAAACATAATAAGAGTTATAATGGTGGAATCTATATAATAAGGTTGTTGGCTTCAAAATAAATCTTATTTAGTTTTTGAAAAGTGAAAGAGGGAGTTTACTCATGAGTTTGAGTTATGTGGTACCTAAGAAGTTGAATGAGGTCATTTTTTCGAGTGATTATCCTAGATTTTGCCCTAAGAAGCGGGTGTTAGGCTTAACATCTAGGGTTAATGATTAGTTTTGATATGCATAAGTTAAGGGTTATATGAGAACCTACATTTTTAGAGGTATAGTGAACCATTTAAGTATAAGAACTTGAAGATGGATTTAAACTAAGACGGGGAGAATGAGTTGAGTTGAAAGGTAGTTGACATCCTTATCTTTTTCCTATCGTTATTGAAGGTTGAGACCAAATCCTTGGCAGTTTGGCAATGATTAAGGTCCTTGCATATGAGTATGAGTTTCATTTCTCCTTATGATATGAGTGTCTTTGATGCTCTAATGTTTAGTATTCTCTTGATGATATAATGATAACATGGGTAGATTGCTAGTCAACCTATATTTCTCATGTTAAGGTGTAGCTAATGATATTGATTAACCCCTTAAAATTTGTATTGTCATGTCATAATGTGAGTTAGTATGATCTTCTCTCAATTGTCATGCCTTCTTGTTGAAATCTCTTGAAAGATGAATTAATGGGTTTTAAGCATGCTTCACTATTAGATGTGCCATACACTGTAAAGGATTCATAAAATTTGACTTAATTGTATTTTTCATTATTTTTGGTTTCAATTTGTGTATAAATGATGTGTGTAAACATGTTTAATGTTGGAGAAGGTAGTTCCTCCATTAAAAAAAGGAAATAAGGGTGTGTTTCTTGTTGTGTTTCAAAGTTGCCTATGTTGAAAATGTCAAGACCCGAGCTACTCCCAATATGCGGACACAGAACCTAGGACCACAAGTGATCCCAAGCTAACCTGCTGGCATGATCATGAGCATACTAAAGATAATAAACTGATGCGGAAGCTAAATCATAATTAAATCTTGAAAGATGGGGAATATGCATAGTCTATAACTAAGATATTTGAAAACAATGAGTTTAATACAAAGGAAATATTAACTCAATACTAAGCTGAAAGTAACTATGTATGAAATAAGCCTCTAAAATGGACTAGAAATACTGGGACAAGCCCCAGTTAAATGTAGAAAAAAATTAAGGCTAAATGACTAAAGGTTGAAATGAAACTCATTATTGTTTTCCTCGGAGAATGAGGATTCACCACTGAATCTGCAGAACTGGATATCGGAAATCGATCTATGCGTGATTTGGATGCTGAGAAATTGAACGTACATCACGTGAACATGTAGCACACGTATTCATTAGTACTTTAAAGGTACTGAGCATGTAGGATAGAGTAAAGCTGAAATAAAACATAACCGAACAAGCATAAAAGCAAGTATAATAATCTGACACGATAAACTAAATTCTGAGTTGACTAGATGCACAATTTATAACATGCTTAAACTGAATACTGAATAAACTAATAAATTGTCAATGCAGAGAGTCTGACTTAAATGTGAGAGCTACTAATAATTGATAATAAAACTACATGAGCTAAATGTGGAGTCTGATGCATACGCCCCATCGAGAGGACCCAATATACCATGCCAAAGGTATGAAGGCATACTTGAGTGATAACTAAATTGATTGGACACAGAGGGGACTTACAACCTACTTAGTTAGTTGTTCTGGGACTATTGGGTACGCTTAACCCTAGTCCAACTCGGTAATATTCCACTCCCATGGATTCTGTAAATTTACTAATTATGTCTGAGTTTCTGTAAATAATGGATAGCTTGAAACATAACATGCAAACTGAGAATGCAACAATTAATATGATAATTATACATTTATAACTGAGGCATGTATATCTGAAGTTTCTGAAATATCTGACCTAGCATGTGTAATTAAAGAACTAGAGAAATGCAAAGTTGGGGATATGAAATTCGTGCTATAATCTGATTAATAACATGATAATCTTATTTGAAACATATATTTAATAAATTTATGAAGTTCTATGAAAGTTCTACAAACCATAGGTTCAATCATGATAAGGGAATCGTGAACCTGACTAAAAACTAGGGACCCAATGGGTGAAAGAAACCCACTAGTGAAATCCCACATAACTTGTGATAAAATTCATGGAGAAACATTTAATTTTTGGGATGGAACTGCTGTAATTTCAATTCGTTCTTGAACTAGGGTTCTTGAGCTTTTTCTCCTTTCTTGCTTCTAATTTTCTAACTTTTTATTTAACTATATGGCTTAGATATATTTTAGTTATGCTTCTAGGCCTAAACTAACTAAAATATGATGATTTAGGGTCAAAAAGACGTAATTTAGGGTTTAAACGGAGTGGGAAAGGTCTAAAACTCCCCTTAGAAAGTTTCTCTCTGACCAAACGACGACAATGACTTATGATCCGTCTTCTGACTGACGCCACGTCGTTGGGTGCGTCGATCGGGACTGTTCGAAAAGCATTTACTAAAAAAGGCATGAATTTTTACATGGTGTTCTTATTTGAGAAACGTCGGTGGATATGGAGAGATAATTAAATTATCTATCTGTGGGTAGGTCATGGGACACTTAATTCATTTTGTACTATTAGTTATGACAATTTGAAGTTGACCAAACTACATTTTCCCTTAACTGTCTGCAAATTTTCCACCCATGGGCCGTGCTGGTCATCTGTAGCTCTTGTAAGAGTGTGGGTGAAGTGAGAATTAATCCACGGTCACTGAATATGGACCGTCATCTTACTTACGAACCATAATTCCATACTTCGTCCAAGACTTAGTCAAATTTTCTGTTCTAAAATTTTTGGGATTTTCTAATCCTTATCGACAATTGTGTAGGACGGACTGTGGGTCAGGCTACGGTCCGTCGATGCCACCGTTGGTTTTATCTGCACGTTTTTTTTATCTAAAGCTTTTTTTTTCCTATTTTTTCTATGAGTTGTTGTGTTATCACCCCCTTGGGAACATTCGTCCACAAATGAAGAATAAACTAGTTGAAGTAGAGGGAGAGAGCTGCAAACCTTACTACTACACACTGAGAACTAAGTTTCTGAGTGAATTAAGTTACGAGTATATGCAATTACGGTTAAAATGAAAGTACAAACTGAGGGAGCATTATTCTATAACTGAATTTACATATGAGTGACTGGAAAATTGAAGAAGAGCTATTACCTTAAGCCGTAGTGGAATCGGAAGAAAACATGTGGGGATACTTGGCTTTCATGGCTGCTTCTGCTTCTCAAGTAGCTCCCTCGGCGGACTGACTCCTCCACAAAACCTTGATTGCATCAACTTCTTTGTTTCTCAACCTTCTGACTTGACGGTAAAGAATTACAACTGTTAAATCCTCATAAGAAAGATTATCTTTCACCACCACACTCTCCAATAGCACTATAGAGGCTAGATCACCCACACACTTCTACAAGAGTGAGATGTGGAAGACCTAATGCACTGCTGCTAATTCTTCTGGCAATTCTAACTCCTATTTCACCGTTCCAACCCTTTTCAAAATCTTGTAAGGGCCTACATATCTAGGACTAAGCTTCACTTTCATTCCATATCTCATCACCTCTTTCATAGGTGAGACCTTCAGAAAAAACCTAGTCATCAACTTGGATCTCTAATTCCCCTCTCCTTACATCTGCATAATATTTCGGACGAGTTTGGGCTGTCTTAAGTCTATCTCTAATGAGTTGTACTTTCTCAATAGCACAAAGGATTGAATCTGTCCCTATAAAATCTACTTTACGTACTTCAAACCAACAAACAGGAGACCTATATCTACGCCATATAAGGCCTCATAAGGGGCCATCTGAATGCTGGAATGGTAGCTATTATTGTAGGGAAACACAATAAGAGGAAGAATATCGTCCAAACCACCCTTGAAATTGATCACACAAGATCTTAACATATCATCTACGTTCTTAATTGTACGCTATGCCTGCCCATCCTTCTATCGATGAACTGATGTACTTAGGTTAACTTGAGTACCAAGACTTTTCTGAAATGACTTCCAGAACTTAGAGGTAAGCTGAGAACTTCTATCTGAGATGATAGACAAAGTAACTCAATGTAACCTCACAATCTCATTAATTTAAAGCCTTGCGTAGTCTTCTGCCGAATATGTAGTTTAGACTGCCAAGAAGCGAGAAGATTTAGTCATCCTATCAACTATCACCCAAATTGAGTCATGCCGTATGCGAGTACACGGTAGTACGATGATGAAAGTCCATATTGATCACATCCCACTTCCAAGTAGGAATATCAATCTGTTGACTCATACCCCCTGGTTTCTTCTGTTCGAGCTTGACTTACTTGCAATTGGGGCACTTACTCTGAAACTCTTATATATCACATTTCATGCCATTCCACCAATACAGTTCACACATATAGCGGTACATCTTTGTGGAAAATGGATGAATAGAATACCTAGAATGTTATGTGCTTTTCCAAGAATATGCTTTCTTAAATCTCCCACATCAGGAACACACAATCTACCCTGGTAGAGAAAACCTCCACTCTCTGATTATGGACTGGACCCTTAAGTTCAAGAAAGATTGGATCACTGTCTTGCTTTTCCTTAACCTACACTACCAAAGACAATTCTACCCCATTTTGAACTTGTTACACTATTGTCAGATATGCTCATAAGTCAAACTCCCAAGCGAGCAAGCCTGTGAACATCCTTCACTAGCTCCTTCCTTTCGTCATCAACATGGGCTACACTACCCATGGATAATTTACTAAGAGCATCTGCTACTATATTCGCCTTACTAGGATGGTAAAGCACACTCATATAATAATCCTTAAGAAACTCAAGCCATCTCCTCTAGAAAAAATCAACTCTTTTTGGGTTAACACATACTAAAGGCTCTTATGATTTGGGAACACATCTACATGAACACAATACAAGTAGTGTCTCGAAATCTTGAGTGCAAACAACACTACTACAAACTCGAGTTCATGAGTTGGATAGTTCTTCTCATGAACCTTAAGTTGTCTATAGTCATAAGCTATCAGCTTACCTCGCTGCATGAATACAAAACTTAGACCAACTTTTCATGCATCACAATAAATCACATAACTATCTGAACCCTATGGTAGAGTCAATACAGGAGCTGTAGTCAATCTTGTTTTCAACTCTGCAAAACTTTTCTCACAATCATCTCACAATTGAGACTTGACCATCTTCAGAGTCAACCTAGTCAATGGTGAGGCTATGGAGAAGAATATTTCCATGAACCTTATATAATAACCCGCTATACCTAAGAAATTTCTTATATCTATAGAAGAGATAGGTGTGGGACATTGTGTCACTGCTTCTATCTTCTACGAATCCACTTAGATACCTTTGCTAGATACAATGTGACAAAAAAAACAACAGATTGCAACTAGAACACACATTTACTAAACTTAGCGAATAACTGGCGATACTTGAGAGTTTGTAGAAGACTTCTCAAATGACTTGCATGTTCTTCCTCATTCCTAGAGTAAATGAGGATATCATCAAAACAGATGATAACAAACAATACCAAGTAATGTTTGAAAACTTTGTTTATAAAATCCATGAATGCAGCAGAATCATTAGTTTGTCCAAACGACATAACTACAAATTCATAATGACCATACAGAGTTTTGAAGGCTGTTTTTCGAAATTTCACTATCTATTACTCTGAGTTGATTATACCCCCATATGAGGTCTATCTTTGAGAAATGGCTAGCACCTTGAAGTTGATCAAACAAGTCATCAATTCTGGGGATGGAATACTTATTGTAGATTGTGAACTTGTTCAACAACCTATGGTCAATGCACATTCTGAGAGAACCATATTTCTTCCTTACAAACAACACTGGTGCTCTCCATAGTGAAATACTAGGTCTAATTAAACCATTATTTAGAAGGTCTTTCAGCTGCTCTTTTAATTCCTTATGAATTGTTTGACCCACTCTGTAAGGACAAATATAAATAGGATGGGTATCTAAATGGAAATCAATTTCAAAGTCAATTTCCCTTGCAAGGGTGGGGACAATCTCTCCATATATGCCTAGATTACCCACAGTTGTAA
This sequence comes from Solanum lycopersicum, assembly GCF_036512215.1. Classification (NCBI taxonomy): domain Eukaryota; kingdom Viridiplantae; phylum Streptophyta; class Magnoliopsida; order Solanales; family Solanaceae; genus Solanum; species Solanum lycopersicum. The sequence goes on from NC_090809.1 coordinate 21,454,038, forward strand.
AATGTACAATTAAAAGATTGCCTGGTGACTATAAAAGGCATGACCCAGTGCCTATCCTGAATTAAATTATGAGATGCAGTTCTCGAGTAGTTATATGTAGAGGCGGGCATAAAAAACTTAATTGACCTAGTTGAAAGTGTTGTTCTCCCTGACCCTCTAAAGTAAGATCCCTAAAAGTTTACTGAATTTTTGGCTTTCATAGCCAATTCTTTGGCCTATCCGTCTGAACTCACTAACTCTACTTTCTCAATAAATTTTTTTACCTAATTATAGATTTTCACTAAAGAGGTCATGCGAATAGATAATACACGCACCTCATAATTTAACCCCTTCATAAAAAAACGGATACTCTCTTCATCAATAGCCACTAGTTGAGTAGAATATCTAGAGAATACATGAAACTTCGACTCATAAGTAGACATATACATGCCACCTTGCTCCAAGGCCAAGAACTTATCCTTCTTGCGATACCTCAAATTCTTAGGAACATAATTGCTGAAAATATAGCATGAAATTGTGTTCAAGTAAGTGGAGGTAAAACTAACGATCTCCACTTCACTTAGCCTCTCCAACACTACTTAGACATACCTTGAAGCTTAAATATGACAATCTCAACCCCATGATGATGGCCGATTCCCAACTTATGAAGAATCTCATAGCAATTTAAGAAGAACTACTATGCATCCTTACTATAAAAATCTTTGAACTCGTGCAGTTTCAATTTCAAGAACATGATCAATATCTCATGCTCATGACCAATCATAACAGGACCCAATAATGGATGGAAGAAAGTATCGTTACCTACATTTTTACCTACATTGGGGACAATGATAACATAGGGTGATAAGGGGAGCCTGAGTTGCTTGAACAGAGGGAAGAACACAAGACAAACAAACCCTTTCGAGAATGACATGATCGATTGAGATAACACTCGATCTTTGGGACGAATAAAAGTAGACCCAAACTGCATCTCTTACTCTTGTACAACATTCTATCCATTCTCAACCTCAACATTCTCCTCTATTTCTTCGTGTTGCATAGGAGGGTTCTCATTTCTAGGAACATTCTCAGAAGTAGGTCTATCCTAGTAGGCCCCATCATTCCTTGGACTCTACTGTAAGATATTTTTCAACCCTTGCCTCGACTGTGACCTCTAATTACAGATTCCTATGATTGAGCATTGACTGGAGCTATAGGACAAACACCATTGAATTTATTGTTAGCCATTTGCGAACAGAAGAGTGAATGAGGTTAGATACTAATTTGAATTGCCAGTTATCAATTTGAAATAAGTTATTGCACGAAGGAGACAAGTGAAAATTGTGAGATTTCCTAAACTAGTATAGTCTCTCGAACAAAAGTACATATGTCTTGTAATATTCCAAAAGACTCTACTAAACTCATTTTGGTACATCTAGATTAAAAAAAACTAGACTCTGATACAAACTTTTTCTCAACCCATTCAATCATGATTGGCACCACACTAAATCATCGGTGGTAGAACAATTAATACTAATTATCTAAACTAACTAATAAAAATACCAATGCATTTAAGTTACTGAAGAAAGTGAAATGTTAATAAAATGAAATATGGAGTTTCCATAAACTCCAAAAAAAGTATAAAAAATTCAAATGTGGGAGATACGCTTAGAAACTTGACGTCAAAATAAGAAACCTCTAATAGATCCATAAGTCTAAACAAGAAGGGCATAGCCGAAAACTCATGTTCTAATAACTAACTAGAAAGTCTATGTCTGAAATTTGGACATAAACAAAAACAGAACTCATGGTAACCCAAAAAAATAGGCTCACCCTTGAATTCATACGATCATTGATCTTTAATGCGAGGTATATCAATAGTCACCTGAAGGTGACTTGTACTCAATAAAGAAAGAGAATGTGATACCGTACAAAACAACAATATACTAGTAGGATCATGCGACTATCCCACTAAGTGCAACATGCATACACCGAACGTGGTACGTGATCCAATGTTTATGTAAGAACGTGGAAACCTATACATATTTATGCAAAAACATGGTAACTCATCCAAGTTAGTATTTCGGATAAGAACACTCCATCCATTCGACAAGCCACAATCACAATCATAAGTATATTCTCAAAATCATACAATCAAGTATTCATGACATTCATCATTCATCAATCTCATATGCATTAGTGGGATCAATAATGAAAAATTCACATGCATACATACATTATATTAAAGCAATAATAAACATAGATAAAAAAAACATGAAATTACAACCATCACCTACCTCTGAACAAGCTTGAATTATTCTCAATATCATAAAATTAAGTCACGACCCATGGAATTCATTATTTATCAATCTCATATACATTAGTGTGATAAATAATAAAAAATTCGCATACATACATGCATTATATTAAAGCAATAATAAACACAAATTAAAAAAATCATGAAATAAAAACCATAACCTACCATGAAATAAACTTGAATACCCTTTGAAACATGATTAATCCCATTCCGGATTTGTTCTGCTTTTTATCTCTCCACAAATAATTAATAGTATCAGAGTTGAAGAGGAGTTCAATAGTGCCTAAGGGTTGTTTCATCTCGTACCTTAAGGCAAGAAAGTTAGTTTGAAGGGTTGTGTAACGTCCCCAAAACAAATATGCTTGAACTAGAGATTCACATGTGTCTCATGATTTAATATTGTGTTAAAATGATCAATAATAATGTTTTCATGTAGTTTCAAAAGTTTGGTGATTTTTGGACATCAAACATGCAAGAACGTCCATGACATTTGGAAGGTATGCCTTAGAGAGTGCTCGTGTGTGCTTATGTGTTTTAGCGAGTTTTACGTGTTTATATTAGTTTAAATTAATGTAAGATAATCCTAATACCTATATTCCCATGTTTACAAATTCAAACTCCGGTTAATAATCCATTTAGGAAACATAAAGGTCCCTAGTTAAGGACTAAAGACTTGGCAACCAAGTTGCCAAAATAGGGCAATCCACGCTCATCAATTTACTGGCCGAATTTAAGATGATGCCCTGCCGTCTAGGGGTGTAGGTTGAGACTGGAAATTGGAGATAAACCTGAAAAATTACACATTTACACCCCAACAATGCCATCAACCGTCATTCAATCGATGCCTCGTTGCTTGGGTTTGCCGATGAAGGTCCAGCAAAAAACCGATGGATGCACTTCCTTGGCTTGGGGTGTTTTGTAAATTCACCCCAAATATTTTCTGAACCTAGGATTATATTTTAAGGGTTTTAATATTATATTTAATTTATTTAAATCCTAGACCTAGAAAAGACCCCTCTCTACAAATATTATAAACTCTCTGTCAAGAAAGAACTCGCCAAAAACTCATAGAAGCTTAGAGTCACTGAAGGGCTTGGCGGGCTTGTTGTGATAGACTTCTTCATAAAAAATGAGTGAGTTTATAGTGATTGAGGTATGGTATTCATCCTTGAATTTCCTTTCATTTAGGAAGCGACTTGTAACTGATTTGCAAAATGTTTTACCTTCAAGCTTCTTTATTCCTTGTATCTAAGAATGGGTCTTTGTGTGAAAATGTTTTAATGATTACCATGAGTTTTTATTAGTGTTAATGATCATTTTAATATCAACACCCTAACGAAACAATGTTATTACTTTTTATCAACTTATGGATTATGGTATGGGTCTAATGAACATGATCAGATAATGTTGGAGTTATAATTTATTTATGGTTGTATTGTAATCTAGTTACTGTTGTAAGGTGTATTTTATGATGTATTATGGAGGATTGTATTACAGGCTATTAAAGCATCGATTAATGGTAAGTTGGTTATATTTTTTAATTTTTATTATGAAATTTTCTTAAGTAAGTATGGTCAACCATTGATGGAAGTGTTTCATTGCAGTATATCTATAAAAATTTACGTATCCACTGCGATTGAGTCAATAAAGGCATATTATGTGAAGTAAGATGATAATGATGTTGTCTAGTTAATGTGATTCATGAATCTTGTTATGTGAAGTATGCTTGAGATCATGTGTAGGTGTACTATATTTTTTGTTTGAAGTATGCTAAAGTGTGTAATATGAAGAATGTAGTTAAAGAATGTGAATTAAAAGGGGACTCTTGGAGTGGACACTCTTCGTTAGTTGAGATGAAGTGTTTGGTGGTAACCTCACTTTCTCCCAAGAGATATCTAAGATAGGTTAAAGGATAGATACCCTTCGAAAGTTGAGATGTGTTGTCCATTATTTTATTCCTTATCTTTTTGTAATGAATGTTTAAGACTATATTGGAGATTCATGATTAGCACCGACAGTATATGAAGAAGACTTGGTTACAGTATTTGAGTAGAGATGTTGTATCGAATCTGTCTCTTGTGATTAGTACTCTTCATAGTAGAGAATGAGTTACTTAGTAGAATTCTCCTTATCCCTTAACTATGTGCGATCATCAGTATAGCTATTGGGGAATACATGTAAAGGCTAAGACAATGACCCTATTAGGAAAGTGGAGATCCCCATCCGATAAGGGATAATATCGGGATTCCATGTCTAAATATCATGGTCTATGTCAGTTATTTCAAACTCCCCACAAAATAATGTAATGAACTAAGTCTCCTAAAGAATGTTCTACTTAGGGTAGGTGGTGATATGGGATGCTATTTATCCACTGTACAAGTAGACACTCGAAAGGGGAGTCTTTGTGTGTCTTTATCATTAATGTATGAGAGTGTTGTTATGTAATGAAATGAAGTTATGTGATTTAATGTCTAATCTCAAGAAAGCATGTTAAACTTATGTTTTGTATAATAAAGCTTATGAATGATGAATGTAGTGTACCTAACCATATGAATTAATGAAGGAGCATAAACAGATAGTAGTACTATGGGATGCTATTCTAACATTACATTCTGTGTATCCTAGAAGCCCACTTGGCGAAGGGTACTCATATGAGTTCGAAAGGCAAGTATTTTCCCTTAACGTCTAGCTATATCATGTCGACTTGTACCTCAACAAAGTAATCCTACAATGGGTAGGCTCGAGGGTCACTTAGGTGTACATTGAAGGAATTGTATTAGTAGTTCCTTCATGAGTTACCTTAGTGAATCTTAGGATACCCTTGTTTAAGGAAACTTCTAGGGGGTGAGTTCACTGTGTTGTGGTATGAATGTGTTCACTGTAAGTCTACTTGAGTTTACTGTAAAATTATATCGTGTTCCTAAAATTAAGAAAGTTCTATTTTACATGATAAATGATGAGTCTTATACTATTCTACTTTTATATACATGAAGGTTTTCCGTAATCGTAATGGAAGCTTGTTTCTACTAAAATGTCATTTTTTTGCATGTTTTTGCATATGCCATACTTCGTACATTGCTTGTACTCACTCAATACTTTTCTATACTTTATAAATATAGGTTGGAGGCAAGTATAAGATAAAAAGGAACACTTAGGAATCGCCTCTCTTAAGACTAAGTATGTCCTCATATATTCGACGGCATAGTTCTATTTCTTTAGTTTCAAATATTAATACTTCTTATATATTTTCCTTTAATGTAAAGGGGCGTATCCTTGAGAGTATTAAGTTTAGTCATTAAGTTAGCTTGTGACGACGAGACTACTCTTTAGTATTTGTAAAAGATATTTTCCTTATTATTCTTAATCTCGTGAAAAGTTTTAGTTCCAGCCTACTTTTCATGTCTTATGTGATTAATGATAGCAAATGGCTAGTACAAGACCTTCTAAAGGTCAAGTACGCAATATTCCGACCTAAGGGTTACCCTTTATTCTACAAATACTTTTGGGTTGTCACAAACCTTATATCAGAGCTTATGTTTATGGGACATTGTTTATGATCCAAAACTCTCACATGCCATGTCTAGTAGAGTCTTGGTCATCGGTGTGAGTTGCGACGGGGAGATTTTTCTAGGTTTGAGGGAGAGAAAATTGAGTTTTGATACTTATGAATTTTTGTGGCAACAAGAGTAGATGTGAAGGTAAGTTTTGAGGATTTTCATGTTACGCAATATATGGATATGTTTGATTTACGAGATTTGAAGTATTATGATTTGAAATTTCCTGGTGATGTAGTTCTAAGCATAGTAAGATTTATAATTGTGGAATCTACATATTAAGGTTGTTGGTTTCCAAATAAATCTAACTTAGTGGGTTGAAAGAGAAATAGGGAGTTGATTCAATGAGTTTGAATTATGTGGTGCCTAAGAAGTTTAATAAGGTCATCGTTAAGAGTGTTTTTCCTAGATTTATCCCTAAGAAGAGGGTGTTAGGCTTCACTTTTAGGGTTTTTTATTAGTTTTCATATGCATAATTTAAGGGTTATATGAGTTCCTACCTTGTGATAGGTATAGTGTTACATTTCAGTATGAGAACTCGAAGATGGATTTACCCTAAGACGGGGAGAATGAGTTGAGTACATAGGTAGTTGATATCCTTATCGTTTTTCCTATCGTTATTCAAGATTGAGACCAAATCCTTGGTAGTTTTGAAATGATTAAGAGCCTTGCATATAAGTGTGAGTTGCATTTTTCCTTATGATATGATTGCCTTTGATGGTCTAGTGTTTCGTATGCTTTTGATGATATCAAGATTACATGGGAAGATTGCTAGTCAATCTATATTTTCTATGTTAAGGTGTAGCTAATAATATTGATTAACCCCTTCAAATATTTATTGTCATGTCATAATGTATGTTAGTATAATATTGTCTCTCATAATGTCATGCCTGCTTGTTGAAATTGCTTGAAAGATGAATTAATGAGTTTTAAGCATGCTTCTCGCTTAGATGTGCCATACAGTAAAAAGCATTCAAAAAATTTGACTTAATTGTATTTTTCATTATTTGTGGTTACAATGTGTGTGTATATGATGTGTGTGAGCATATTTAATGTTGGAGAAGGTATTTCCTCCATAAATATAGAAATAAGGGTGTGTTTCTTGTTAAGTTTCAAGGCTTCCTATGTTGAAAATGTCTTGTGAATGAGTAGTTGTTTTACTTGCTAAGTTTATGAATTAACTTTCAATGTTTTAACCTTAATTGTTTGTGATATATAATTTTATTTGAGTCTTTTATGTCCTTTAAAAGTGTTTAGTGTGATTCGAGGGCGAATGCTATTCCAAGCGAGGGAGAATCTAACGTCCCCAATATGAACTAGGTAGAACTAGAGATTTGCGTGTGTCTAATCAGTAATTTTTTCTTAAAATTTTCAATAATGTTGTTTTGAGGCAGTTTCTAAAGTTTGGTGATGTTTGGAGATCAAATGTCCAAAAACATCCATGACATTTGGAAGGTATGCCTTAGAAAGTGTTTGTGTGTTATCATGTGTTTTACCGAATTTTACCTCTTCGTATAAGTTGAAACTGATATAAAATGATTCTAAGACCTATATGAACATCATTAGGGGTTTAGACTCTGGGTACAACTCCACTTGTACCCATAAGAGGACCTAGTGAAGGAACCATAACTTGGCAACAAAGCTGTCGAAACTGGCAATCAACGCACAACAACCTACTTGATTTATTCAAGACGACGCCCCAGCATCTAGGGGATAAGGTTATGACTAGACCTTGAAGCTCAACCTTCCATTCTTCCAGCTTCAAACCCAAACGACGCCCAGCAGCACGGGCCGTCGTTCAGTCGATGCCCCGTTGCTTAGGTATGTGTATGGTGGTCCTGCAGAAGTTGTTGGATGCATTGCTTTGGCTTGGGGTGTTTTTCAAATTTACGCAAGTCATTTATGAACCTAGGATGATAGTTTTAGAGTTTTTAAAGTATATTAAATTGATATAGGTTCTAGACATACATAAGACCCTTCATTAAAATATTAAAAACCCTTTCTCAAGAAAGAACTCTCCAAAAACCCCATAGAAGCTTCGACTCAAGGAAGGTCTTGGAGGCCTGGTTGTGGTAAAGTTTTTCATAAAAAATTAGCTGATTTATTCTAATTAAGGTATGGTAGTAATCCTTGAACTTTTTTTCATTCATGGAGCCACTTCTAAATGATTTCAAAAAGGATTTTAACTTCAAACTTTTTTATTCCTTGACTCTAACTATAGGTCCTTGTGTGAAAACTTTTTTATAATCAAAATGAGTTTTACATACTTTTTAATTATTATTTTAATGTCAAACCCCAAGGAAACCATGTTACTTTTTATCAACTTTTGGCTAATGGTATGGGTCTAATGAACTTAATTTCATAATCTTAGCATTAGTTTCTTTATGGTTGTATTGTGATCTAGTTACTTCCCTAAGGGCTATTTTATAATTTATTATTGAGGATTTTATTATAGGTGGTGAAAGCTTGGATTAATGTTAAGCTGTTTGCATTGTTTAGCTTTTATTATGAAATGTTGTTCAGTGGTAATGTCAACCTTTGATGGAGGTGTTTATTCAAAGTATATGATTATTAATTTACACATGTATTGAGAATGAGGACATGAAGGAATATTACATGAAGTATTATGATAATGATGTTGGATTAATGATGTTCTTTATGAAGCTTGTTATGTTAATTATTGAAGAGATCATGTCTAAGTGAACTATATGTTCATATCAAGTATGATAAAGTATGTTATATGATTAATGAAGTAAAGAATGTTAATGAAAAGGGGATTCATGGGGTGGACACTCTTCGTGAGTTGAGATAAAGTGTTTAGTAGAAACCTCACTATCTTCCAAGAGCTTTCTAATATAGGTTGAGGGATGGATACCGTTTGTGAGTTCAGATGTGGTGTTCAATATGTTAGTCATTATCCTTTAGTAATGAATTCAATACTCCATGGGTGATTTACGCTTAGAACAAAGAAGATATGAAGAAGATGTGGTTACACATCGTGAGTTGATATGTTCTATCCAATGTACCTCTTGAGATGATTACTTGCCGTAACAAGAGAATGAGTTACTTAGTAGCAATCTCCTTATACTGTAAAGATGTGCCCACATACGTGTAACTATTGGATAACCTATGTAAAGGCTAAGTGAATAACCCTACCAAGGCAGGTGGGGACCTGATAAGGGTTAATGTCGGGATTTCATGTCTAGCTCTCATGGTTTATGTTGGTTAAAGCTAACTCACCACAAAACAAATTAATGAACTAAGTCTCATAAAGAGTGTTTTACGTAGGGTAGGTTGTGATATGGGACACTATTTATCCATTGCACAAGTAGATACTCGAAAGGGGAGTCTTGGTGTGTTTATATTTAATGTATGAATGTGTTGTTATGTAATGAAATGAATTTATATTAATTTCTAATGTCAAGAAAGCATGTTAAAGTTATTTATTCTATACTGAAGTTTATGAATGATGAATGTAGTGTACGTAACCTGATGGAATCCTCAAGGAGCATAAAGTGAGAGTAGTAGAATGGGATGCATTGTCACATTGCACTTTGTGTAACTTACAAGTCAACTTGTGTAAGGGTACTTATGTGAAGTTCTTATGAAAGTATGTTCCTTTAATGTCTAGTTATAAAATATGGACTTGTACCTCAATGAAGTAAGACTATAATGTGTAGTTTTGAGGGTCACTTGGGTGTGCATTAAAGGAATAATATGGGCGATTTATACATGTCTTACCTTAGTGAATCATAGAATAACCTTGGTTAGTGAAACTTCTATGGGGTGAGTTCACTGTGTTTTGGTATGAATTTTTTCAATGTAAACAAACATGAGAGTATTGTAAAATTATGTCTTGGTCTTAAAATTATGAATGTTCTATTTTAGGTGATAAACTATGACTCTTATTCTATTTTATTTCTATAATCATGAAGGTTTTAATTAATTGAAATTAAATCTTGTTTCTACTAAAAGGTCCCTTTTTGCATATTTTTGCATATCTCATACTTAGTACATTGCTTATACTAACCCCATACTTTTCTATACTCTATAAGTATAGGTTGGAGGCGAGTTGAAGATTAGAAGGAAAGCTTGGGAATCGACTCTCTCAAGACTAAGTATGTCCTCATATATTTGAGGGCATAGTTCTATTTCTTTCGTTTCTTCTATTAAGACTCATGACGTACTTTCCTTTATTGTAAAAGGGGTGTTTCCCTATGATATTAAGTTGTGTCTTTAAATTTGCTTGTGAAGATGAGACTACTCTTTAGTATTTATAAAATGTCTTTTCGTTATTATTTTTAATGTCGTTAAATGTTTTTATTCCACACTACTTTTCATGTCATATGTGATGAATAATAGCAAATGGTAGTACAAGACCTCTGATAGGTCAAGCACGCAATTGTACGACCTAAGGGTTACCCTTTCTTCTAAGGGATACTTTCGAGTTGTGACATGTTATCTCTGCCACTTATTCCGAGTGATACTCTAGTGTTGAGACTCGAGCTTAATCTATTTAATAATTTTTAAAATGAGGTTTCCAGACCTATATTAATGTAATAAACTCATTTGGAAAAGGTTAGAGCAAAAACGACTAAGAAAGACATTGACATCTGGAAACTACCTAATTTGCTTTAGTTGACGTCCCTATGTTTGGTGAAGGTTTTAAGCTGTCAAATGATGTCCAAAACTTGTAAAGAGACCTTAAATAGGATATATGTTGTATAAAGGGTCCAAACGTCCAGTAACGACAGCCTAAGGACCATCCGAAGGGTTTTTCGGGGAGGACTTAAACATGGGTGAGCAGGCAGAAGTGGAGGTATAGCGTGGGATGCGCGCTTGTCTTGACGTTTTCTGCCTAATTGTTTGAGAGGCAACCTTGAGACACGCGGATGGCTCACACCTCACTAACTCAACTCAAAATTTAATAAAAATGAAGGGATGTCCCCCTCGACGCGTAGCTACTTCCCAGAATTGTTAAATTCGTATTATTGGTAATTAAGCTTATTAAAAATACCAATTTAAGTGGAGGGTCTTTGGGGTAATTCATAGGACAACTATATATTTATATTAGGTCAGTTTTAGACAAATTTTACACGTACCAAACCATATCAAATGAAATCTCTCTCATTCTTTGCAAAACACTCTTTTCTCCAAACTCCTTGAAGAGCAAGAAGAGCTTAAGGACGAAATCCTGAATATTTTCATCCAATTTTTTTGGATTCTTCATTAATAAGGTATGGTATTTTCACTTTTGGATTCCTTTCCCCATGATGTCCTTTCGAAATATGTTTTCAAGAACTTCAAATACTAGAGTTGTTACTCTACAAAACATATTTTCTTCCTAACCCTAGATTGATGACTTTAATGAAAAGTAAGTGTTTTGTATAGTATATTCCACGCGATTTGATGAGTATGTTGTTATTTATGTTTGAATTTCGTGTGAATTATGTTCTTATCTACAACATGGTTTTGTATAATGTTTCTACTTCTCGATAATATAAAAACGTAGAGATTGGAACTAAGACTAGAATGAACTTTTATAGGACTCTTTCTTTTACCCTACATTATGTGTTGATATTGTGCATGATTTAAAGAGTTGTTCTTGATTATTACATTGAGTATTTTATTATTTTATGCTTATGAATGTTGTAAGTCAAACACAAATTCTTGAATGAGGTTCTTGGAAGTAAAAGGTAGGTCTTGTTAAGTTTTTATTACATTACCATGTTTATACTAGCCTATAAATCATGATGCTATTTTATGGACGTATGAAGGGTGTTTCTATGTGAAAAAATTGGGCAATGAATATGCTAAATGTGAGATCATGAAAAGAAAACGATAAACGCAGGTTACGATATCCTCTTGTATCCTTTACACAAGATGACTATGTTATGTTAATCTCACAAACAAAGGGTTAGAATGAAAGGAAATTATCATATAATATCAAAGAGATCATAACCATGTTTATACAAGGAGTTAATCTTCAATGACCTATGATAGTTTTATGATAAACGAAAACATAAAGGTTATTCAATAAAAGGGACTTAAGCTAAGCACCGGTGAAATACATATGAGAGGTGTCCCTTCCCTTGTTTGAAGGTAGGTTCACAATGAATCATGAGATTGAGGCTGCCATGTATGTGGAACATTGGGTCTCTAATACATCTCATAGTTCTTGAACTATGTTTCCACGATTGGATACTAGCTAGTGTATCAACGTAGAAAGCTATTTCATGTTAGGTTCTACTTTGGCAGGTAGACAACCTTTTTTCATTGTGGGGTTTTATGACACCGGATTTGATGTTTAGCTCAGATGGCCTATGTCAGTAAAGGAGAATGTTCCCTCATGTAAAATGAAGGACAAGTAAATGAATGTTTCCTAGGGTGACTTGAGGAGTCCACTTAGTAGAGGTAGCGGTAATTGACTTTACCTAGACATTGCAAATGTTTACTCTATTGGAATTCCTAGGAGATTTTTCTTATATAATATGATAACATGAAAGTTATATGCTTATTATACATGATCATACTCTTATATGATGTTTGTCATTATGATAAATATGTTATTGGGTTATATTGCTATATTAAGTGATGACTAATTAAGTTAAAGGTTATATGAATCAAAGCTTTACTTATGATCTTCTATATTTTAAATTACCATTGCACTTGTAGGTTGGGGATGGAATCAGTGGAAAGTGTTTTGTAAGTTAGTTATATTAGGAATATCCTATTTCCATCATGTTCCTTTGGATTCTTTTGTGTTGAGGCCTATATGGCATATTGACAATTTATAGGCTAAGTCTAGCATTGTACTCTTAGATGGTTTAATATATGTGCGACAACTTCTTAGAATATCGTATGAATGATAAGTATGAAGTCTAAGTGTACTTCAAGTAGAATGTAAAAGTTTTAATTTTTCGCAATTTTGATTAGTCATATGTTATGATGAATACTAAGGGCTTGTCTGGGTCCTCTGTGAGGACGCCGCCGCCGGTCTCATCGGGGTATGCGCTCGGGGTGTGACAGGTGTTTATGTAGATGTGTTTACCGATTACAAGATCCATAAATATGTATATACTCAGAAATAGTTGAATCTCATACAGGGAAGGTGGTTAGAGTTACTCAACATTTTTGCCATGAGTATTATTTTCCACCCAAGTAAGATTAATGTTTTTGTTAATGCTTTAAGTAGTTTTTCTATGGGTAGTACTGCCCATGTTGAGGAAGAAAAGAGACTTTATGAAAGATGTGCATAAACTTGCACGCTTGGGAGTTCGACTAATGATTTCCATAGAAGGAGGAATGATGGTCATAAATGAGGTTGAATCATCATTAGTGACATATGTACTAGAAAAGCAAGACTAAGATCCCATTTTTCTTGAATTGAAGCAAAGTCTCTATAAGCAAAAAGTAATGGCTTTTGAACAAAGGGGAGATGGAGTGTTTAGGTTACAACGTAGATTGTGCCTACCTAGAGTAGATGATATCCAAGATATAACCATGGATGTAGCTCATAACTCTACATATGCCAGGCATCGAAGTTTCACAGAGATGTATTGTGAATAGAAAGAGGTTTATTGGTGGTATAGTATGAAGAAGGGTATTGCAGAGTTTGTGGCTAATTTCCCGTATTTCCAACAAATTAAATTATAGCATCAAATGCCTGGTGGTTTGGCTCAGAATATAGAAATTCTAGAATTGAATTGGGAGACGGTTATATGGACTTCCTCACAAATTTAGCAAAGTATCGCAGGGAGCATGATTCTATTTGGGTGATTGTCGATAGAATGATAAAATTAGTCCATTTTTTCCTTGTGAAGACTAAATATTAAGTAGAATATTATGGTAAGATATATATATATTCAAGAGTTGTTAAGAATTCATGGTGTTCCTGTCTCCATTATACCAAAGAGAGGTGCACAATTTAATACACAGTTTTTGATGTAATTCCAAAAAAGCTTAGGTTCAATGGTAAACTTAAATACTCCTTTCATCCTAAAACGGTTGGTCAAGAAGATAACACTATTTATACCTTGTAAGATATGTTTAGGAGATGTGTTATTAATTTCAAAGGGAATTTGGATGATCACCTACATATCATCAATTTTGTTTACAACAATGAGCATCCAAATGGCTCCTTATGAAGATCGTCAGGGAAGAAGATGCAGAACTTATATTGGATGGTTTAAAGTTGGTGAAGCTGGGTTGAAAGAACCATATTTATTTCATCAATAAATGGAGAAGGTTAAAGTGAATCAAGAGACATTGAAAACGAATCATAGTCATCAGAAATGCTACAGAAATTTGAGGATATGAGAGTTACAATTTGATGTAGATGATTGGGTGTATTAAAAAGTTTCACTCAAGAAAGATGTTATGATGTTTTGTAAGAATTAGAAACTAAGTCCCTCTATCACTACCGGGTAGCACCCCTAGAAGTAACATGTCCTACTTCACCTCTCGGAGGTCTTATAAGAGCCCATAGTTATAAGTCATTGCATTATAATAGGTAAATTTAGCAGAAATTTTAAACTCTTTTAGAACATCATTGATAGAACATTACATTAATTATATATAAAGTATCATAATACATAGTTAAAGATTCTAGTCTCTTTTTCCCATCCTAGAATTACATAATTAGAGTATACTATGGACACAACCTTTAAAACATAATTCATATGTATAATAATCCAAAACATTATAGTAAACCATAACTTAGAAAATCATTTGACATAAGGATTTCTTTCGTTGACCTAGGGAATCACATATCAAGTTGCTCATTATTAAACAAATCCCTTAATTATCGTTAACCTACACTTTGTGTATAAAGGTAGAGAAGAATGGAGTTAGTACGAGAATGCAGTAAGTATGACAACCATGCAAAAACATACATTTTAAAGGGATATTTTAATTGAAACCATGCAGCATGCCTTCTTGTGAAAACTTCTAAAACTTTGATACAATAGCATTTATACAATTCACATACTTCATATAGGCATCATATAAAATCGTAGAGTGCATTTACGGAAGTTTAAAGTCACATTAGAGTAAGCATTTTCTTTCTTCACATTAAGCATATTTCTCTTTTAGAGTGAATCCTTTTTATTCATAATTCCTTACCCTCCCAAGTAACCCTTTAGAGATACTTGCTGCAATGCATCACCTTAACGCCACAAGGAAAAACATTCAAAAAAAAAGACATTAGTCAAACACATAGTTCACATTACACTTAACATAAGACATTACTCACAATCCTAATATAAGTCTACTAGTTCAACATACATGTGAAGCCCTGTATCCTCACACATACATAGTAAACTTATCATAAGAATATAAGCATCATAACCTATACTTCATACACAAACATATCAAGAAAGACCTTCATTATTTAATCATTAAGACAAATTTTATGCACATAAGGTTAGGACCACATCATATAGTCTCATACCATACATTTGATCACAACAAGTAGACAATACTATAATGCAATGCATAAAGACATAAACATATACATACACATTAAAACACCTTCCTGGGATATCCTTTTAGATCTACTCATGCAAGTCATAGTTAAACTCTCCTATCCCCACCTACACGAAG
Source organism: Solanum lycopersicum (assembly GCF_036512215.1). Classification (NCBI taxonomy): domain Eukaryota; kingdom Viridiplantae; phylum Streptophyta; class Magnoliopsida; order Solanales; family Solanaceae; genus Solanum; species Solanum lycopersicum. Next base: position 21,469,491 of record NC_090809.1, read on the forward strand.
AAACTTCCTTAGGTTATCCTAGTTAGCGTCTATTCATTTACTTCCATGGTCCATTTCATTTTGGGGAAACTATAGCCTTAACTGACACTAAGACCATGGGTTCTACATGGAATTTGGTTTTGTAGATCCTTAAACCAATGGAAGGTGTTCTACTTAGCTAAATTAGAATATTAACACATGTTAACAAACTAAGTGATAACACTTGCTAGATCTTATGTTGGAAGCATGGTTTTTGGAACATAACAGTATATGTGGAAACCCACTTTATGCCATATGGGTCATTATAGTTATCAACTTTTGGAAATATAACTCTATGCCCTTTTGTCTATGAGGATAACCACCTCGTGTGTAACAACCCTAAAAATTGATATGCTAAGTAATGCTTAATGTCTCAAGTGTGCCGACGATTAGACCGGGTTCACGCAGAGTGATGAGCATTGAACAAGAACTTTGGACCTTTGAGACAGACAAGCAAACTAACTTGGGGAGTTATTTCATCTAGGAAAGGTTGGGTTCATCCATGTAGGGCTCCCGAATATGAAGATTTACCCAGATGAGTCTTTATCAAACTTAAAAAGGGTAAATCTTAAGTTAGGAGGGTCTACAGGTAAAATGGTCTTTTTCAAGGATAAAAGTAGTAGTGTAATTACCCTCAATATGTTTTTAATTATTTAATTAATAAGGTTAAGTGGCATTTTAGGGAGGGGGGCCGAAAATTGGCTTTTTGAGTGAAGTCTTGCTCTACCCGGGTTCAAACCTAGGTTGAAGCGATGATTTGATTTTTTTAATTTCAAAACTAATTTAATTTATTAATAATTATTAGCTGATTTAATAAAAAGTAAAATAAGTTTTTTGTTAAAGAATTGAAAAAGTCCTAGTTTGACTAATTCCATAACTAAAACTCATAATCCTAGGAAAACTACCACTTTTGACGTCTATCTCCTCAACCCTCACGATCAAACCATTCTATTTCTTACGTTCTGCCTAAACAAAATATAAGAACAGAATCATATCAAAATTTCTTCACACTTGAAGAACTCACAACGAAAATTACAAACAAACAACTAATCAAAAACGTTACGCAAGAGGGAAAATTATTCCATCGAATTGGTGTTGCAGTTGAGGGGATTTGGACGTGATTTTTTGAGAATGTTTTGCGCATAAAGTCAAGGTTTGAACCACAAAAAGGTTTGGGTTTTCTTATTGTTGTTCCCTTTTCCAGGAGACCCTTAGGACTCAAATGAATCTATTGTGGAAACTAGCCTTGCTCCCCTTTACATGTTTCCTATCACTAGCTCCCATTGATTCATAGGTTAGGTATGTTTGCTGGTATATATTAGGCATGTAATGTGTTTCCTTTATGAATATGTTCATAAATATGTGTTTGGAATCGTAAGAATGAGAACCTATGTTTTACGAAAATATGTGTTTATGTGTAGCCATGACTTTGAACACGGATTGAAGCATGAAAATGACATGTTTTATGGTTGTGTTTTACGTGTACAAACCTTTTTAAATCGTGATGTTCATAAGTGATGTAACAATACTGATTTGAGTGCAAAGTCATTATCGAATGTGATCTTGAAATGCACCAAAAGAACTAACTAAAACTACCCCAAACGTATATTCATAAAACGTGAAAGAGGTGAGAAAATAGAAAGCAAAAATGTGATTAAGATTTGCAGCATTGTGTTAGCTTAGATTCGGCAAAAACAAGGATAACAACATGAGATTTTAAATGAATGAAAAATAGGTGAGATCTAGGGATTGAACCTGAGACTTCACACGTCAAAAACTTCAAAAAATTGAAAATAAAGTAGTGGGGTTAATGGGGGATCGAACCTGGGTACTTTTGACAGTAAAGTTCATGAATTTGACCAAGGCTTGTTATAATTAATAAAAAGTTAAAATAAGTGAGGCACCTAGGATTCGAACTCGAGAATAGAAATAAAGAAATGAGAGGAGTGGGGTTCAAACCCACTAACTCTCAGAGAGATTTAAGTAAGATTTAAAAGAAAAATAAAAAATGAGGTATGTGGTATTCGAACCCACAACCTCTTGGCAGAAAGAGAAGGTAAGAAGAAAATGTAAATTAAAATAAGGTGAGGCGGTGGGGATTCAAACCCAGAATCTCTTGAATGGATTAGGGAGTAAGGAGAAAAATAAAGGAGAAAATAAAATGTGGAGAGTGGGGATTGAACCTACAACCTCTTGAATGGATGAGAGAGTTAGGAGAAAAATTAAGGAGAAAATAAAATGTGGAGATTGGGGATTGAACCTACAACCTCTTGAATGGATGAGAGAGTTAGGAGAAAAATAAAATGTGAAGAGCGGGTATTGAACCCACAACCTCTTGGATAGGTGAGAATGTTAAGAGATAAATTGAAAGAAAAATAATGAACTTGTGGGGGATTGAACCCAAGACCTCCTATCCTTAAAACGAAAAAGGAGAGGAGAACAAGAAATAAATATTATTGGGTTAATGGGAATTGAATTAGGGTCTCCCAAATATGAAAAATGCAGTTATCAAGTTTAAAATAAGATTAAGTGTTGTTCAATGGATTCAAAATCGGGTTCCCTTTCCCAATTCTTTATTAAAGCATATGTCATATGTAAACAAATATTTAATGAATGCTGCCTTTAAAGATCGAAATCATCATATTGGCATATCAACAAGATTCATAAGTCATGTACCACATAAACTTGGGTAAACATAAATCACTTAGACAAACTAAGAAAGAAGGTCATGGCTTGTATTTGTGGACTGATAAGTCTAGCATAGTTTTAAAAGTAAGTGATCCTAAGATATATTTGACAAAATGATGTAACCCTAGAAGGGTTAAGTAAGAGTATGAAAAACACTAAATGGCAAAGTGCATTGACATATGATGAAATGAACATTCACATGAATTGGTGAGTAATTATGAAAAGCAAATGTGTTAAAGTTAATGAATGAGGTGACAATATTATAATAGGCTAATGTGAATGATCAGAGAAATCAGAAATGAGCCTAATTAAATGTTACCAAGAAGTATTGACATAAGAGAGTCTAAAGTTAATGAAGAGATAAGTCTCTATGAACACTCTAATGAAAGTATTGAATTTAATGCACACTCAATAATAATGAAGAGATGATTTTGAAAAATCATCTAATGAGATATGATGTCCTCGTGATAGAAGCCAGCTTCCACGAAGTATGAGTTGAATGTAATAGAACATTATACTAAGCACTGATAGGCTAGCTATGAGTGGTGATGCCTTCCTTCGGGAAGGGCGGAGGTTCACGTAACTCTAATGAGATGAGACTGTCCGGCATGCCGGGTATGCGTATCCTTAGATCTCCTACTCTTTGAACCTATATTTCCAATTTAGGGATCTAGCAAGGTTTGAGTCCCTGTATACGCTAACATATTTGGGTCACTTTGGCCGGTTACTCCACCTCTTTTCAGTGTGCGGTTAAACACCAGATTTCACGATTCTCACATATCTATGTCGGTTAAGGTTAAAGTTCCCAAAGAAAGAATGAGGCCAGCCTCAAAGAATACACATAGTTAAATGAATGATACCAATGGTGTTAGGATAGGATAATCACGAGGTGAGCTAGACTTAAGTAATGACACTAGGTTATTCGTGCTCATTACACAGCGAAACCGATGAAAGTCTTAAACTACATCATAGATATGACTAGTGTTTTCACTAGTATATGGAAGAATGAAAATGAAGTACATATTAATGAATGAAGAAGACTCTCTGATTACTAAAGAAGGCTCCCTAGATAAGGTCCCATATGTTGGACACTCATTTTGGGAAGTCCTAATGTCGAGTCCATCATTCAAAGATCTCATGGCATATGAAAGAATAATATGAACTTGTGATATATTATGTGTAATATGTTGTTTGTTGTTTGCAAAATGACAAGCATGATGATGCGTGTTACCCTCATGGCATGAATTTTCGAAAATAAATTTGGCAAATCCACAAACTTGCCTTTCCATAATTCATATCATTAAGAGTGCATGTCCTTGGTGTGTGCTTTCATATACCCATACTTAGTACAAATGTGTACTAATCCCATACAACTCTACACTTTTCGTTGCAGGGACAAGCAGATACTAGCGCTTACAATACGACGTTGCAGCTCTCCGGACGTGGAGCATTCATCCAGACTTTGTAGGCCCTCATAATTTCGAGGACGCTTTCCATTAAATTCTAGCTTAGATATAGGTTTGAGTTCGTGGAGTTTGTTCCACTAGCATTTCTATCTGAATTATTTTCATACATTCTATTGGTGCCATTCTGGCAACTTTATATTCTATATAGATATGACTTTTTAATTCAATTGAGTATTTTTGTATAACATAGTTGTTGTGAACGATTATGAACTAATGTATATAAATCTTATATTAGTATAATGTACCCTACTATGAAGTATATGTATACTTCAAGTAAATAAAAGTTTCAAATTTTCGACTAAAATTAACCTAGATGATGTAACGATGACGTATGTAGTCTTTAGTGCGACCTCTGAGAGGTCAACAATTCCGGTATCTTCTAGGGTCTAGACTCCACTTGTGACAGTTTGTATCAGAGCCCTAGATTAAATTTTGAGGGTAATAAGTTCACATCAAACACATTAAGTAGTTTCTAAGTCATGGTAGTGAAGTGCACCACTATCCTGAATTAGAGACTGCATGATGCGTAGGAATATTCCCTTCTTCTGATCTTATCGTGCCATCTCTGATACCTTGGTGTTATGAGTGTATCTAACATCAATTCTACATTTTCAAAAAAAATGAACATAAGAAGGAACGTTGTTCAGGGAAGAGTAGAAGCAGCTGCTGGGGGCAACCAAGTTCCTCCCAAGCCCCAATTGCAGAAATGGAGATGCTTGTTAACCCAGCTGCGTTGATAGATTTAGAAGTAAGTAAAGACATGGTACATATGTCCCAAGCAATCACGTTACAAACTCAGAGTATGACAGCCTAGACAGAGAAACAATGTGTTCCCAAGAAGAACCCACCTGCCAGCACCATGGCTAGTAGGTTAAGGGACTTCACGAGGATGAATCCTCATGTTTCCGCTGGATCTAGGATTGTTGAGAATCTCAAGGAGGATTGTAGGGTAGCTATGCTGCATGCCAGCATGGGAATTTCAAGGAAAATGGTCCATGTCAACCAAGTGGAGGAAAGCAGGAAGAGGAAGAATACTAAGGTAGGGAATAAGTCAAGGTAAGCTAAGAAGAATATATCAAGGAAGTGTAGTACTGAAATCAGTGATAAACCCAGGTTTTAGAAGGGAGTCTCCTACAATGGGGAGTCATGTTGGTCCAAGGAACTACGCTTTCCCTTGTAACTCCTTTACTTGCTCTCGCTTTGAAATATTGCCTGAAGTATTGCATGATGGAATAGTGCTTAGTACACCTTTAGGAGAAAATGTAAGAAGTGATAGAGTATACAATGATTGCCCAATAGTTGTATAAGGTTAGACTTCTTACTCTTAAGACAAAGTTTCTTTATTAATGCACTTTTTGTTGCTACTTTTGACTGTGCATAGTTGTTATGGTATGATATGATTGCCGTTGTGCTAGATTATAAGAAGTTTCATTCGGGGACAAATGTTCTTAAGGGGTGGGGGGATAATGTAACAACCCTAAAAATTGATATGCTATGAAATGCTTAATGTGTCTAGAATGCCTACGATTAGACCAGGTTTACGCGGATTTATGCACTTAGAATCAGACCTTTGAACCCTTGCAAAATACAAGCCAACTAACTTGGGGATTTATTCGAGCTAGGAAAGGTTTGGTCCATCCATGTAGGGCTTCTGGATGAGTCTTTACTGGACTTAAAAAGGGGAAATCTTAAGTTTTGACGATCCAGTGGTAAAATGGTCTTTTTCCTAGATAAGGGTCGTATCCTGATTACCATAAATATGTAATTAAATATTTATTTAATAAGGTTGAGGAGATTTTTGGGGAGAGAGGGCCGAAAATTATTTTTTTGAGTGTAGTCTAGCTCCTCCCGGGTTCGAACCTATATGGAAGCGATGATTTAGACTATTTTTTTGAGTTGGTAAATTAATTTTATTAAGTAATATTTATTATATGATTTAGGAAAAACAAAAATCAGAGTTTGACTAATTCCCAAACTAAAACTCCTAATCCTAGGAAAACTATCACTTCTTAGATCCATCTCCTCAACACTCACAATCAAATCATTCTTTTTCTCATGTTCTGCCTAAACCACATATAAGAAAAGAATCATAACCAATGTTCTTCACACTTGAATAACACATAATAAATGTTACAAACAAACAACTAATCAAAAACATTATTGGTGTTGAAGTTGAGGGGATTTGGACGTGATTTTTGGAGAAGGTTTTGGGCAGAAAGTCAAGGTTTGAACCACATAAAAGGTATGGGTTTTATTACTCTTGGTACCTTTCCCAAGATGCCCTTAGGACTAATATGAATGTATTCTGTAGCTAGGGTGGTTCCCCTTTACATATTCTCTTTCACTAGATCCCATGGACTCGTAGGTTGGGTATTTTGTCTGGTAGACTATAGGAATGTAATGTGTTTCTGTGATGAATATGTTCATGAATGTATGTTTTGAATCGTATGAATAATAACCTATATTTTTATGAAATATGTGTTTATGTGTGTTTAATGTGTAGCCGTGATTTTGAACACTGATTGAAGCATGGAAATGACTTGTTTTATGGTTGTATTTCATGTGCACACACTTATTTAAATTGTGATGTTCATAAGTAATGTAAAATTTCTTATTTGAGTGCAAACTCTTTATAGAATGTGATCTTGAAAATGCACCTAAAGAACTCACTAGAAACTACTCAAAACATATATACATTTAACATGAAAGAGGTGATAAAATAGGCTGAAAAATTTTATTAAAATTTCTAGCATTGTGTTAGCTTAGCTTCGTCCAAAACAAGGATAAAAACATGAGATTTTAAATGAATGAAAAATAGGTGAGGTCACTAGGTATTGAACCCGATACATCACATTTGAAAAGATTTAAGAGATAAAAATGAAGAAATTGGGTTAAGGGGGATCAAACATATGTAGCCTTGACTGAAAAGTTGGTGAATTTGACAAAGGCTTATTATTATTAATTAAAAGTTAAAATGAGTGAGGGACACGGGATTCGAACCTGAGATCCCTTAGCCATTTTCCCTAGGCTAAAAACAGAAATAAATATATGAGAGGAGTGGGGTTCGAACCCAATACCTCTTTGTCATATTTAAGGAAAAGTTAAAACAAAAATAAAAAATGAGGTACGTGGGATTCGAACCCATAACCTCTTGGCATAATGAGAAGGTAAGGGGAAAATGTAAATTAAAATAAGGTGAGGCTGGGGGGATTCAAACCTGCAACCTCATGAATGGATGAGAGAGTTAGGAGAAAAATAAAGGAGAAAACAAATTGTAGAGAGTGGATATTGAACCCACAACCTCTTGAATGGATGAGTGAGTTAGGAGAAGAATAAAGGAGAAAATAAATGTGGAGGGTGGGAATTGAACCCACAACCTCTTGGATAGGTGAGAAAGTTAAAAGATAAGTCAAATAAAAAATAATGAGCTTGTGGGGGATTGAAGCCACAACCTACTTGCCTTAAAATGAAAAAGGAGAGGAGAACAAGAAAGAAATATCATGTGGTTGAAGGGAATCAAACTAGGGTCTACCAAATCTGAAAAATGCAATTATCAAGTTTAAAATAAGATTAAGTGTTGTTCAAAAGGTACGAAATATGGCTCCCTTTCCCAATTCCTTATTGACGCATAAGTCATACATAAATAAATATTTAATGAATACTTCATCTAAAGATCGAATTCAATATCATGGCATATCTACAAGATTCATAAGTCTTGTGTCACATAATGTTGGGTAAACATGAATCTCTAAGACAAACTATGAATGAAGCCTCATGGATTTATGTGTAGACTCATAACTCTAGCATACGTCTAAAGTAAGTGACCCTAATATGTAACCCTAGAATGGTTAAGTAAGAGTGTGAAACTCACTAAATGGCCATGTGCATTGACATATGATGAAATGAACATTCACATGAAGGGGTGAGTAATTATGAAAAGCAAATGTGTAAACTTAATGAATGAGGAGACAATATGATAAGATGCGAATGTGTAAGATGGGAGAAATCTCAAATGAGCCTAAGTAAATGTTACCAAGACATACTTACCTATGAGAGTGTAAATTTAAAGAAGAAACCAATCTCTATGAACACTTTTATGAATGTATTGAAGTTAATGTATACTTATTACTAATGATGCGATGAGAAATCATCTAATGAGCTATGATTTCCTCATTCTTGAAGCCAACTTCCATAATATATGAGTTATATGTAACGGAACTTTATACTGAGCACCGATATGCTAGCTATGAGTGATGATGTCTTCCTTCACGAAGGGCGGAGGTTCACGTAACTATAATGAGATGAGACTGTCAGGCATGCCAGGTATAGGTCTCATTATATCTCCTAGTCTTTGGCAGGTGATTCCACCTCATGTTCAGGTCACTTCGATTCCCTATATACTCTAACATGTTCAGGTCACTTTGGCCGGTGATTCCACCTCATTTCTGTGTGGGCTTAAACACTGGATCTAATGAGGCGCACATGATATATATCGGATAAGGTTAAAGTTCCCAAATAAAGAATGATGCCACACTCAAAGAATACACATAATGAAATGAACGATACCAAATGTGTAAGGATAGGATAATCATAAGGTAAGCTAGACTTAAGTAATTACACTAGGTTATTCATGGTCATTGCACAGCGAAGTGTTTGCACTAGTATATGTAAGAATGAAAATGAAGTACATATTAATGAATGCAGAAGACTCTGTGATTGCTAAAGAAGGCTCCCTAGAAGAGGTCCCATATGTGGAGCACTCATTTTACGAAGTCCTAATGTCAACTCCATCATTCAAAGATCTCACGGCAAATGAAAGAATTATATGAACTATGTGATATGCTATGTGTAATATGTTCTCTGTTGTTTGCAAAATGACAATTATGATAATGCGTGTTACTCTCATGGCATGAATTTTCAAATATAAATTTGGCAAATCAACTAACCTGACTTTCAATAATTAATATCATTAGGAGAGATCTCTTCTTAATCATGCATGTCCTTGGTGTGTTCTTTCATATACACATGCTTAGTACAAGTGTGTACTAATCCCATACAATTCAACACTATTAGTTGCAGGAACAAGCGGATTGTAGAGCTACAATACGACGCGACAGCTATCCGGACGTGGAGCATTCATCCAGAATTTGTAGGCCCTCATGCTTTTGAGGACGCTTTCCTATTAAATTCTAGATTAGATATAGGTTTGAGTTCGTGGAGTATTTTCCACTTGCATTTCTTTCTCAATTATTTTTAGACATTGTATTGGCGCCATTCTTGTTACTTTATATTCAATGAAGATATATCTTTTTCATTTAGTTGAGTATATTGGTATTAGATGGTTCTTGTTAAAAAATATGAAGTTATGTAGATAAATCTTATGTGAGTAAAATTTATCCTACTATTAACTCTATGTATACTTCAAGTAACTAAAAATTAAACATTTTCCGCTAAATTAACCTAGATGATGTAACGATAACGTATGTAGGCTTGTCTGCGACCTCTGAGATGTCAACGATGCCGATCTAATATGGGGTCTAGAATCCGGTCATGAAAAAGTGAGGCTTATAGTGACCTACCTTTCTACAATAAGAAGGGACGCCCCTCAACTTCAAGTTCACTCGGTGCTAAGCTAAGTACCCTTAATGGAAAACCCGTTATTAATATTACTTTATAAAATTAGTCTTAAGAGATTTATATCCTCATATGCTTAGCATATATGTCATAGATTAGATTTCATATACCTAAATCATTTGAGAAATTCTTTCACATGAACATAGTATATGTAAGCACCTATCTATTTTAGGGTACTTGAGAACACTTTTCAAGTGCCCCTCTATTTACTAGATAATAATACATGTGTGTATATACATATTTATGTGAGCAATCCTATCAGATAACACAATAAGACACATGTTCTTTCATTAACCTAATCATGCATTCATAGTACAGTACATAAAAAATGAAACCTAGGAACTATCCAATCAAGGAACACATGTGCAATACATAGACAAGGTCCCATAACCCTGCCCATACTAGTACACCTATCAAGTCATCCTACTTAAGGGATACTTAATCATACTTCATGAACAAACACATTACATGCATAGTAATAGACACAAGTGCACATGAGCATACCCTTTCATTATACAACATGAACCTATACTACTTGTAGGCATACATAATGTGTAAGTGTGTGTACATTTGTCAAATGGATTACATAATCACTATCAACATGATATTGAGACAGCCACCCTCTCAGGACCACAATTCACATTCTAGCATTGATCTCACAACAAAATTTAGCATTGAAGGCAAGCTAACTTCATGTTACACTTAAGACTCTTAACATAAGCAAATCACACATTCATATAGAGGTAGATAGGTAGGGGACATCAACCACAACAATTCATTAATGGCAGCACCGAACCTATCCCTAACACAGCCATTCACATGCTTATACAATCAAAATACAACCTAGATCATATCTAGAATAGAACACTAGGCATGAGACTTCACATTGGGTGATCATCATCATCACCTATTCATAACACAATTAACTTTAAGGACATTATCACATCACATATATGATAACAATAAAGTAAACACTGCCACCATAAGTAGAACCATACCAGACAATTCCATACGAGGTTTCATCAACTATCAATAATATAAGAATGTAAAGGCGATAGGCAATCTTACCAATTTCTCATCCTTTAATAATAATTGATAAATACTTATTTTTCATCAAAATTACAATATAAGAAAGTATATACAAGTATACTTACATAAACTAAATCTTCATTCATGTATTATGAAGTCAAGATTACGGTGAGTACACTATATTCATTAATTGCTAGGAAGTAGAGTAATCTAGATCACTCTCTGATTTCCCTTGCACTAATCATCAACCATCATTTATCAATAATATAAATGTAGTGAAGAAGCTAAAGACAAAACAACATAAACTAAGTCATGCTTTATACACCCTAGAATTGAGATCACATCATGCACATTACATTATCAATATATAGGCTAGAAAAAAATAGATCAATCTTTACCAATTCGTCTGTATCAATTCACAATTAATCAATTAGACCTACTTTATCATAATATTACAATGTGGCCAGTAGCTAAGACAATTAATAATGATCGAGTCACATAACAACCATCAAGCATCAAGATCACAAGATACTACATTATAGAGTAGTGTTATTCAAATCCTTCAAAACTTGATCCTTATGGATCACTAATATACAATTAATCATCAATTATCATAATAAGGAGTATATATAAACATATTAACATCATTGAAACACAATTCAATTTACATATGATCAAACAATTGATGCCCATACATAAGTAAGATGAGAGTTTAAATAGAGCATGGTTTCATCATGAAATTGGATTGAAATTCACATTACAATCATCTTTTTTATATTAATTCATCATGAGACAACCTTTAAAAAAGTTTTGAGAAAGAACCCATGGCTACATTGAAGAAGGAGAAAGAACTCTCTAGATATTAGATTAACTACAGATGAAGGATTACCATACCTCATTATAGAATAAAAACACTGAAAATTTATGAAGAACACATAAGAATTCAAGAAACAAGATGCTCTTGAGTTTCATCTCCAATGGAGATTTCTAAAGAGCATAATTTCAGACAAGGAAGTCTAATTTGAATTAATGGATTCAAAATGGAGTTGTCACTATTTTTATCAACATAATAAACCCAAAATAAGAAAATAAACCAACTAGGGTAATATTATCACGAGGGATGAATTTTCCATTCACCCCTTAAATGGAAACAACGTGCATGGAAATTATTGCAAGCATCATCGATGAGAGCAGTCGACTCGACGTCCTTTGGTCGACGTACCTTCCTACTTCTATGTCATTTATGACTGAAACTCCTTAATGGAGGGATCATCCACACATCTAAGTGTTGAGTTACTCCTCCCATCAAAGGGGCATCGATTGAGGCACGGGGCGTCGATTGACTTCTCATCGATGGTCGTGTCTTGACAGACTGTAGGTCATCCTTGAAGGCCTCCTATGGGGATCTTGGAGTGTTGTACCAGGACCTTTACAATGTAAATGATAACCTCAACAAGTCAAGGACCTTCCACACAAGTTTCACTCAAAACAAACATTAGCAACACATCCAAACTTGCTAGGCACACTCAAGAGACACATGCACATCTCAAAGGGTAAACTTTTGAACGTCTAGGACTTTCTTGGACGTTTAACTCTAAGCTTTATGAAACTTACAATAATACCTTTAAACATCATTATTACTCATATAAGTACTTCATATGTCCAGTACACGTATATATGAACATAAAAATATCTATGGCCTCTTGGTTGCTAGTCATCGAACGTCTTGGTCGTCCAATGACTTTTCACTTCCAAATAATGTCAAATCACTTATGAATACTTTAAAATAGTTTATTAACATGTTAAAAATCTAATAGGCATATGCGAATCTCTACAAACCCTAACTCACTTTTGGGGTCTTACACCCTAACTTATTTAGGGGTCTTACACTTGGTTAGTCATGGTTCATCCAGTGTTTCACATCTCAATGTTAAAGAATTCCATGGGATATATATCATTTATTATACCACTGAAGATATTGGGATCAATGATAGCTTATGTTATAAGGATATTGATATTCAGATTCTAGTTTTCCAATTTCATAAGTTGAGAACAAAAGAGGTAGTATCAGTTAAAGTCCTTTGGATGAATTAATTTGTTGAGGAATCTAATTAGGAAGCTGATTATGACATGAATAAGAGATATCCACCTCCTTTTGAATTCGGAGAAATTAAAGACTAAGGAACTAATTCTTTTCCTAATACTTTTTATATTATGAGCAAGCATGTTGTTTGTTTTCATTTGCTTTTTTGGTGTTTGAACTTGATGTTGCCACCCTTAACCTAGTAAAATTAATCTAATTCATGGATGAATGTTCCCAGAGGGGAGATATCATAACATCTCAAAATTTTGAATTTTTAGGAAGAAGCTAATAATTGGAAAAGTCATTTTCTGAAAGAATGAGAAATTGGAAATTTTTTCAAATCAAAATAATTTACATTTTGGTCAAATTCAAATGACATAACTCCTTGTGTTTGATGAGTTAGGTGTATTTCCATATATGGTCGGATCTCTCTTTGAACAACCTTTCCAAAGCATCTGAGTTTGCACGATTCCGAGTTTGTATTAGTAAGTTATGTCGTTGGAAGTTGAGTTGTTTGTATGAGAAAATGCCCAACCCGGATTGAAGAAGCGTAGTTTGGTACTTTGCTTACCCTTTTATTTAAAATTTGTTTTTTGTAATTGCTTAGGCGTCTAAACTAACTTAGTAAGTTTAAGCTTTTAAAAATTAGAGTAGCGTTTTGGGAGAAATAACGCAAGAGAAAAGAGAAGAGAAAAATCAAGATTCACAAAGAAAGATTTATTTTTTTTGTGGATTCACCAAGGAATTAATCCTTCAAAGTATGTGAGTCTTTCATATTGTTTGGTTTGTTCACCCACGCACCAGACTTGTTTAATTCAGCAAAATTCAAGTAAAAGAGTTTGAACTTGAATATGAATGTCGTTCATAAAATTGGGCTGAATTGAGAAATTTTATGGGTCTTTATGCCTAGTGATAGAGTTTTTATGAGTTATGGTCATGAAGTCCTATGTGGGGTATCGGAATCTAAAATGAATATTAGAACAATAGTCAAGTTCAGAAGAGTTGGGGTTGATAAACAAAGAAGAGGAAAGATTGAATAAGGAACATGTACTAGGTCTTCGTCACACACCCTTTCCTTAAGTCATAAATGAAATTAGCTCCGTGTCGTGGACAGTTAGGAAGAAGACTCCTCTATCTCAAAATTTAATTTCGCGAGAAAATATTTTAATTCAATTCCGTGTCACGATCTTGTTATAAGATGATGATTTTGTGACTTTTTTCATGTTCATCTATCAAAAATCATTCCTATGAATAGTCGGATCTTTCCTATAACAAATCCTAATCCTTCAATCAATATTTCAATTGAAGGATAGTTAAGAGTCAACTCTAGAAGTAAAGAAGCAATTCTTGAGAAATTTATTAAATTTTCAGAAGTCTTTCACAAACATTTTTACTTTGTTTTATGACTTAAGTTCCAAGTTAAGCAAAAATAAATGTTTTGAATTTCATATATTTAAATAAGTATATACGAGCTATGTCTTCATGAGAGTTTAAAATATTTTCACATTTGAGAATGAAAGCGAACATAAATTCTAAGAGAGCTTTTAAGCTATGCTTTGCGTAGTTATCTCAAATTAAAGAAAAACTTCTGTTTTTACAAAAACGAGAGCTACGTATATTTTGGGAGTAGAATAGAGCAATGATATGGGGATGGAAGTTCATTTCACTCAAGTCTCCATATACCATGAAGCCACCATTGGTAGAAAATAAGTAAACATTTTAGATGACTCTTTAATATGCTTTAAACATAAGCTAGTGGATCCATAAAGTTATGTGTTCTATATGACAACAAAATATAAGACAGTTTTGGAAGCGTAGGCATGATCTTGTATCACCACTTAGGCTCATAGTTGTGGTTTTCGCTTAGAGAAAGTCCCACATAAACTATATTACTTTATTTTATAAGTAAACTTGAACTCATTATTGTATGATCTTTAACGAGCTTAGTTGTTTTTTTTCTAATATATAAAGCTTTTCAAATATTGCATGTGTTTCATTGCTTTATTTTGAGATAAACTATTCTTGAGATTAGAAGAGCCAAGCTAAGTGTTTCTTCTGATTTTTTTAAAAGTATATGTATTGTTAAACATTCCAACTCGTACACTCGTGCATTAAATGTACTGATGTCAGTTCCCTGT
Organism: Solanum lycopersicum; assembly: GCF_036512215.1. Taxonomy (NCBI): domain Eukaryota; kingdom Viridiplantae; phylum Streptophyta; class Magnoliopsida; order Solanales; family Solanaceae; genus Solanum; species Solanum lycopersicum. The sequence continues at coordinate 21,484,547 of NC_090809.1, forward strand.
AACACTCCGAAAGTCAAAGACCTATTCTAGAGTCTTACATGAGTGTTTATGGTTTATAACATTGTTTTTAGGTAAAAATAAGGTTTATAAGTCATGTAGGAAGTTTTAGAGTCAAGACGTCAAGAAACGTCCATGACGTTTGTAGACTAGCGAAAGAGGAGCTAGTGTGCCTTAACCTATTTCACAAAGTTTTAGGAGTAAGAATTTGATGAAATTTGGTGGAATGGTGTAAGACTAGTATTAGAGTTGGTCTAGATTCGAAAAATCTGGGTACAAATCCCCAAGGACCACAATAAGGGTCCTTTAGGAGGACCCAATATTTTTGCCCAATAAGCTGTCACAAGATAGTGTCCACCTACGGTTGCACGCGACAAGGACAGAGCGCCGATTCCTCCTTCAACAATTAATAAGCCATTTTTTTAACATGGACAATTTCACAAATCTGTAAACTAAACTATGGATGTGCAAGACGGTTTGGGAAAGGGGGTGTACGTTGGCCTACGGACCGTAGGTCTTGGTCTTGTAGGTCATGCCTGAGTTTCACTGTTAACTTTAAGTGACTTCATTGAATTGCTTAATTTATTAGGGGTTTAATTAGGGATTAAGGGGTGGTTTATTAACTTATTTAAATGACTATATAAACTAACCTAAGACTAAATCCAACTTACCACCTCACAATTCCCAAACCCACATTGCTCTTCTTTCTCTCTACTTTTTCTCTCCCAAAGAAAAGTCGATTAAGGGAATGTTCAAAGAGTTATAGGGAAGAAATAAGGTCAATTTATCCATTAATATCCAAATATTAACAAGTTATGGGAACCTCTCACCTTTGGATTCCATTTCCCAAAGGGTTCTTCTCATATTGGTTTTCAAAAATCATATGGGTTTTTTATAACACCTTTTAAAAGGACCTAGGTGAAACTAGGGCGTAATATGTGTGAAATGATGATTTAAAGTCATAAAATGGTTACTAATATTTTTTATAGGCAGTATATAAAGTTTGGAAGTGTTTTTAAGGTCAAACATCCAAGAACGTCCAGAAACTAGTCGAAATTAAACTAGTATGTCATACTGTTCTGAAGCGGAGTTTTGCTGATGGTTTGAGTGTATTATTAAGTACCTATGGTTCCTATTCAAATAATAACATGTAAAGGTTCTAATCATCCGAGAACGATGCCCCGGGACAAGCCAAAGGATCCCCGAGGAGGACCCAAAAATGGTCCATCGAGCTGCCAAGCAGCCAAGAGCCTGGAGGTTGCTGCGACACAAAGCAAATAGGGAATGGGAAAAAGTATTGCCCTCCGACATGGGGCTGTAAGTAACCATTATATATAAAAATTTCAAAAATCAAGATTTGAAAATGCCTGCGCGACGTGCAGTAAACTCCCAAATTTGGGCGCATTGTTTTTATGCATGATTTTAATAATTTAAATTATAAAATAAGTGAAAGGGTCTTTTAAGTAATTCGGTTATGACTTGTTGAAGGTTATTATGTCTTTTTATATCCCTAAACTCACCAATCAAATCCAAACCTTCAACTTAAAACAAGACCTCTCCATTCGTCTCTCCAAAACCTATATTGTTGAAGCTTGGGAGATCCAATGAACAAGACTGATTTTCTCAATTTTGCTCCATCAATTTTTTGGGCTTTTCATCACAATTAATGTAAGGACTTCATACTTGAATCTATTTTCTTCAAGGATCCGATCTTCAATGTGATTTCTAAAGTCTCTAAATGATGAACTTGTCCAATTTTGTAATTATCCATGGTTCTTGCATTAAATTTTTTGAATCATTGTATATTGATTGATTTTTTTTAATTTGATAATCTTAACATAAAATCTAAATGAATTCATGTAAATCATGTAACCCTTAATTTGAATACTTTATGGGTGATTTGATTATGTGTTAATGACGTTGAATTCTTATGTGGTTTGATTAGGGCTACTGAATTGTGAATGAATCATGATAGAATGTTTAGTTGGTTGCCGTAATTTCATAAATTCATGTTGTATTATCCTTCATTCATTATGTATTGTTATTATTGGGTCGAATTGATGATCTTGGCAATTGGTAAGGGCCTTGGTATATGGTGTTGGATGAATTGGCTATGGATTGAAATTTTGAGTTTTGATTCATAGTATGTTGATCTAACATTCTCGAATTGTGTAGTATATAGACCTTAGATAGTAATAATTCTTGTTATAATCAAGTTATGGTGGTGGTGCTTATGTGCTATACTTGTGATTAATGTAGCCTTGTCCGCATTACTTTAGAAATTGTGAATGATTTGTCCTCGTTGGCATTACTTCTAGTATTATGGCTTTATCATGTTATAACTTGATTATATTGATATAATGAATGTTATAAAGACTTATTTGTTAATGTGGAGTCAAAGCATGAGTTCTTCTACATGATGATGTGTGTCTCCTGTACACTATAGTGCAGTAATTATGTGGATTATTTGATGTTCAAGTATGATGTTTCTTGATATATTATATGATACTTGTGATACATAAATTTATGATATTATAGTTGTGAATCGAGTGACCTATGATGTTGGTTATGTCTTGTGCTCTAGAATGAGATGTTATGTGTGATATGGTGAAGTATGTGTGTCTCTTCCTTTGGTAGACTTGTATCCCTTACTTGATACATTTACATGTTAATATCAATTCTTGATTTAGAATGATAAATATTCTTAGTCTTGTGTGTGTGATTGAAATGTGATGTTGAACATTTTTAAGAAGGTTCTTTATGTGGAATTTCAACCCAGTTGGAAGGTTATGATATCCTTGAAGTTGAAAGTCCTAATGGTATCCTTATTGTGTGAATGGTAGACTTAGGGTTGACCCTCTTTCCTAAGGTTTAATGTGATTGGGTTATGAAGTATATATGGAACCTCTTCATGTACTCTTTTTTTGAACTACTCTGTGAGAACAAAAGCTAGCAGCAAGTGAGTATGGTTTTGTAAGTAGTTATAGTTAAGGATTAGGCTAGAGTACAAAGAAACCCTTCATATACCTTAACCATGTGCCTACATGGGATGTGTCCTACTTCTACCATTGGCCCGTAGAACAAACCTCCAACTGAGTAGGTTCACGAATCTGGATTTAAGGAATAGCCACTATGGTCTATGTCGGTTATTACCTATTCTAATAATATGGGATACCCACTAGTGCTGGAGAATTCCTATGAAGTTTAAGATGTTGTATAGGACAATATCTAGAAATTGCACGATTAGGATTTGAAAATGTTAGTGAGCGAGTCCCTAGGTTCTCTCCAAGACCATTACTTGAATTTCCTTATATGTTGAATATCTTTTAATGAACTTATGATGATGATGGATTAAGTGAGAAAGCATGTAAATGAATTAGAACTTACCTAGAGTAGTTTAAGGATTGCTTAGTTAAGGTAGGAATGGGGCATAGGAATGGTCAATTAATGTCTTACCTAGGGAAGTCTTAAGAATGACACTAGATAGGAAAGTACATTCCTAGAGTGCACATGATCTAAACTTTGGTAGTCTTAACGATTATTTAGGTAAGCTTGGAGAGGGTGTATGGGCGATCTTTTCTTCCATTATTTAAATAAGTCATTTTATAACCTTTGGGAAGAGAATGTCATATTATGTGCATATTATTATGTGAGGTGACAATGATCTTACCCTAGGTTCTCTAAAGGATATCTTAGGTGTGTGTGAAAAGATTGCACGGGTGGTCGCTTCATAACTCACTTAAGTGAGCCTTAGAATCACCTTTTGTAGGAGGATGTCATGTCTGTATATTTTTGTGTATGCATGATTCTCATTGTGATGTTTGGAACAAAAATGTGGTTCTTATACTTTGAATATGATGTTCTAATAAAAAAGAGCATATTGCTCATCAATTTCCATTCTCATGATTTTATGTGTTAAGCCTTGCATAGTACAAGTGTTTTTACTAATTCCATACATTTTTTTATATCTGAAGGTGTAGGTGGAAAGTGAGAAGTGTTTTGAACCAAAGCTTGGAAACGAGGATTCTGTCACATCCGGGGAGCACTACCTAGACATAACCGGCATCATCATCCTCTTTGAGGACTAAGACTAGCCTCTTAGCTTACATCATTATATTCATAGCTTAAAAATGCGGAAATTTTTAGAAATTTTTCTACATCTATCTTAAGGTTTACATACACCTCTACCATACACATTATATAGTCATATCGCGTATAGATAGACCCATATTACTTGGTCTTCTAATTTTATTGCACGTATATACATAAGATATAACATATTTAAAAACCAGATGTCTCATCTCATAAACGATCTAAATAAGAGTATATCAATTTGCGCATATCCCATGCATCAAAGTAATAAAGCCGCATATAGGCTATACAATTTTTTAGTATCCACATGAAAAGGAAAAAACCAAAAATCCTTATAATTAAAACATCACCAAAAGCTTGATAGAGGCATCGCCCTTTGAAAGTGAGGACCTATTCAACTTGGATGAGTGAGAATCCAATTTTTCCTTCAAAGTCGTCTCAAAAGCCCATCAATAACTGGAACGAAAATGTTGGGGAAAATGAAAATATGGGGTTAGTACACAACTTGTACTAAGTATGAGACCATATGCACACAGATCATAAAATAATGAAAAGAGAGATATTTCAATAATGTAGGTTATTTTCTTTGAAAGGCCTTTATGAACGTACAAAAGGACTATACAAATCAATAAGGCACATACATTAAGTCAAGATCATATGAACCATAAGACCAACAATATTAAGTCTAGTCAAGTCAATAATCATATCAATATACTTGAACATATAACCAAGACAATTGTTTCATATAGGTGTAACATCAAGAATCATGAATAAGAGTTCATCAGAACATATCCAAAGAAAGAGTATTACGCATGAACCCTCATTAAGTCAACTAGTGAAATGACTAAGGAAAGTCCATAACCTTACTCGACCAAGTAAACTCAACAAGAATCATGACAAATGTCCAACTTAATTAGTAGTAATTATAATCATACTTAAGCAATACAGACCCAAAACATATTTATAAGCGAAACTAATCAGCATATAGTATCATCAATGTGCAAGATCATCATAAACTTATCATGTACAACTATAAGCATATGCATATATTAGAATATCCTCCTTAGATTTCCCTCAAGGCTAACTAGTGCTATTTTTAGGTAGATCACCATACACCAAACTAGACTAAGTTAAACCCCTTAGGTCACCCTAGTTAGAATTCATTCTTTTAGTTCATTTTACCTTTTTGAAACATCTTGCCTTAACCAACATACACCAAATGAACTAATCTGGAATTCATTGTCATGGAACCCTATACCGAAGGAAGGTGGACTATTTGCCAAGGTAGTACAAAAACATTAATATGACACTGCGTGGATCCACTATATAATATTCCTATTGGGGAAACATAGTGCAAGAACTAGGACATATAATTGGGACCATCTTTATGCAATATGCATTGTAGTTTCCAATCACATGAATACATTTGTGATCCTACCTTCCCTATGTGCGAAGGGGAAGTCCTCCACACTAGTTCAGTCGGTGCTAAGCTAGAGTCCTTTTTTAAATGACGTTAATGTCTTTATTAATAATTATAACTTAATGTAGGTCATAGGTTATATCCCTTTATAATCATCATCATCATACCTCAGTAAGAATTTCTTGAGTATTGCCCTTTCATTATAATTCATATAAGTGAGGTTAGCACATTTACATTGTCACATAATGATAAGGCACCTTGGTAAGTTATCACTAACCTTATAAAAATTACATTTTAGCTAACAACTCCCCATCCATAGTCAAGACATTTAAATTCAACATCTACCATCCCTATAAATCTTAACATAAGGTATACTTCAATACAACATCATCACTTAATCACAAGTAATCATAATTGAATTAAAGAATAGAGATCACAAGACTTACTCAATCTCCTTCACAATGCCATTATCAAGGTCTTACCATCAACGTCTAACTTAAACAAACAATGGTTTAACGAATTCATGTAATAGTAACCACCATACTAACAAGACCAATTGAATCATTATACAACAATTCTTTACTAGTTTATAACATAGAATTAGAGACATAGATAAAGATTATAAACTACTTCACAACCTAGGTCAATAACACAATAACTAGCATAATTCGCTTGACAACAACATAGGATGGTATTCACACACTATCAAATACAATTCAATTCAAGATCATAATCTAGGGTTAAGGGAAATAGGTCATCTTCTATAATTGAGGACAATACATCAACAAGTAACATAATTGAGTTACAATACATGTTAATATACTAATAATATCCAAAAGCAATCATAAACAAAGCTATTCACATGATCAATTTCGTATTGGATGAAAACTCACTTGAGTTTTATATGTTTGAAATCAATTTGATGGAACCCTTTGAGGAAAGAAGTCCCAAAGGTGAAAAGAAGCTCATACCTTAATTTTTGATGAAGATTGATGGAGAAACTTTGGTTATTTCAGCCCTACAACCCACCTTGACTTTTTTTTCCTATTATGTTCTTCAACTTGGGAGAGAGAAAGAGAGAAGGAAGAGAGTTTTTTTTGGGATTTATAAGGGTTAGGTTAATTTACTTAGCTTAGGGTCTTTATATAGGTCATTAAACCACTTAATTAGGATTCCCTATACCCCTAAATAAATAACAAACAACCTATTTAATTAACTCAACCTAACTTAAGACAAGCACCAAAATAGTTCAGTCACCAACGAGACCGCGCCTATGCTTTGTTTGTCCGTGACCAACCATCCTGTTGGTCTGATGTTTAGTCCACAAAATTCAATTTGGGGGTGGAAGCGTAAAGAGACAGTATTCAGAAACAAGAGAGATGTAAGGATGAAGGTGTGTTTTATTTATGAGGAAAGCTCCTCTATTTATACACATAAATTACACCGTCATACTATTTACTTTACATAATTGGCCGACAAACTTTTTACATGATTGGCCGACAAACTATTTACTTTACGACTTTTGTACATTTGGCTTTTTTCAGCCGACGCAAGACGACAAAAATAAAAAGACTCTCACTTTATACATATGGCTGATATTCAGCCAACAATAATAACAATAATAATTTTTTTTATCTTCTTTTTCTTAGTCTATTCCAGTTGTACTCCGGGGACATAGTTATCTTCGCCATTGCATTTTGAACATAGATGGTCTGGATACTTTTGTCCAATTAGTTTGCAGTATCCGGTCATCAAGTCTTGAGAAATGAAATTTTTTCTGATAGCCCTTGTTGTAGGTGTTTGTTCTGGCTTCAGTAGACTTAATATCCATTGTCGTACTTCTTCCATATCTGCTACTCTTATGTCTTTACAATTGGAGTATATCATTGTTTGATCTCTGTTGTAATAACTCCAAATTGCATTTTCATTTAGGTAGTTCTTTGATAACTCATTTAATATAGTAGCTATCCCAATAGTCCTTTTGTTTGCATAAAAATCTGGGATATCCACCTTCTGTATCTCTTCTTGTGTATCTATTTTTTCTGGTATTATCATATCTCTAGTTAAACCTATCTTAATAACCTGTATTGTAGGTTTAATTTCTTCATATAGTATCTCTGCTGTTGCTGAGTAGAACTTTATATAAAATAAAGTTCCTTTTGTTATTCTTTTATATTGTAGAAATGCCTTATGTAGCTCAGGTATTTTAGCTACTTCGTCTCCTGTAATAGTATATATTGTGCTTATAAGTCCGTAATTGTAGCAAGTTGCTACTAGGTTCGGATTCGTTCCTGGTTGTGCAATTAGTTTATTGTATCCTTGTAGATGTTGGGTTATGTAGTCTTGTTCAGGGTTTCTCGTATTTTTGGCTTTAGTGTTTTTGTTTAGAAAAGTCTGTACTTTGTATATGTTTTCTATATACATTCTGGTAATGTGGTTATATGTTTATTTATCTGAATCTAGGCTGGCTTTGTAGGTATTTACCTGTGGTGGTATGAATATATCTTTCTGGGTACCTTGAGGAGTATATGGTTTTGAGAATAACTTATTCAAGTTTGTATTTGTGTATTTTATTTTAGTCTCCTCCTTTTTTGTAGATTGTCCTGCTGTAGATGTGCTGGCTGTAGCTGCATTTAAACAAATGTTATGGGTTTTTTGGAGTATCCCATCGTCTCCTTGTAGCTCTGGAATTTTTGTGTCTTCCGATCGACATAGCTCCGCATATTTATAGTCATGCTGCTGACTTTTAGTTTTCAAATTTTGTAATTCTTTACTCATACTATCTACTTTCGTAGAAAGTGTAGTAATAGCTTTGAGTATTTCTTCTGTTGTATCTGGTTCAGTTTGTGTTCCTTTTTCTTGATAGGTAATCTGCAACAAGAGACATAAAGTTCATCTTGTATACTTTGTATGGTTAACTCAGTGGTCCAACCTTGGGTTGTTATTTCTATTATCTCGTATGTTACCAATTTATCATAAATTTCCCTTTTTATATAAGTATTAAGATTTTTTAATATATAAAGTACTAATATCTTATAATCAACATCATCGTTTAATAGGTAAGTTTCCATTTTTATCATTTTTATTTTCACTAAAATTTTATTCCTTCCAACCTCTTAATAAATTATACTTGTTTATTATGCAAAAATAATGATTTAATAATCATCTCGTCTGGTCACTACTACAGCTTTCTTCTTTGATAAGTTACCCTAACAGTGCCTCAACTTTGTTTACTGTAACGACCCGTTTAATCGCTTTGAGCAGCAAACTTTATTTCTAGAAAAACTGGCAGAAGCGACGGACCCCACGACAGACCGTCATGGGCACGACGGACCGTCGCAGGGTCTCGTTTCAAAACACTTAGGAAATCTGAAATTGCGTACTGAAAATCGACTCTCTGAACTTTGTGACGGAATGGCAGGACGGACCGTCACAGGTGTGGCGGACCGTCACAGACCCTTGGTGGAAATATTGGGTCTCTGAACTCTGCGACGACCTGCAGGACGGACCGTCTCAGGCACGACGGCCCGTCACAGGTTGCGCAAATCCCAGGCAGAATCGGATTTCTGGTTAAGTTTTAAGGGACGTTTTGGGACTATTCTTTCCTTAATTATAGATTTCGTGGGTTTATATTAATAACTCAAATTCTTGAGGGTTAAAAGAGGTAACCCTAAGTTAATTAGTGGGATATTATTGTCATCTTTTATTCTTAATTATATACTAATTAGGGTAAAAGAAAGAGGGTTTGAATAAGAAAATAGAGAGAACAAGGAGAGAGAGAAATTGATCGATCAAGAGACAGAGGGAATATCAAAGCTTGGGAAATTGCTTGTTGATTCCAATTCTTCGGTGGAGGTAGGTTATGGTTATTTCATGCTATTCGTAGTAAACTCTTAATAGTGAATGATATGTGTTAGTATTATTGTAAACCCTTCTATATGCTTAATTGTATGCTTGCATGAATGATGTGATTATGTAATTATGAATAAATAAGCATGATGAAGCTATTGAATCCCAAATCTTGAAAAGAAACCCTAATCTACTTTGATAATGATGATGCCTTGGTATGAAAGAAGGCTTGATGAATGAAAGTAGTGAGATTAGGGGATCGGGTGCCACGTTCCGGTACCAGGATAGAATATGGATCGGGTGTCACGTTCCGACACCAGGATAGAATATGGATCGGGTGCCACGTTCCGGTACCAGGATAGAATATGGATCGGGTGTCACGTTCCGACACCAGGATAGAATATATATGGATCGGGTGCCACGTTCCGGTACCAGGATAGTATATGAGGATCGGAGTGTCACGTTCCGACACCAGGATAGAATATGGATCGGGTGCCACGTTCCGGTACCAGGATAGTATATTGAGGAGCGGAGTGTCACGTACCGACACGAGGGGAATAAAGATAATGAATCTTGAAATATGATAATATATCCAATCTAATGAACTAAATTCCCAAATGAGTATGATGAGGAGGTGTGAGTCCTCATTGATGTGCTTGGTGTTGTAACCAAGGGTTATGGTAACTATAAATGCTGCATGTTAAGGATATTAGTTGATTTTATGATATTGCTTAATACATACTGTTCCCTATTTTGAGTTGACCGATGATATCTACTCAGTACCCGTGGTTTGTACTGACCCCTACTTTTATGTTTTCTTCTTGTTTATTTGTGGAGTACAGCAAACGTGCCATCGTCTTCAACTCAACAGTAATTCAAGCCAGTCTTACTACATCGAAAATTCAGGGTGAGCTAATGCTTCTAGCTTGGACTGGATCTTCTTCTTCAAGTCTTGATGCCTTGAACTTCCGGCATGGACTAGCTTCTTATGTATTTTTTAGCTTTTAGAAAACTCTTAGAATTAGTAGTTTAAAGTAGATGTTCTTGTGATGATGACTTCCAGATTCTGGGGATAATGATAAGTTTTTGAGTTATAGAAGTTGATTATTTATGAGTTTAAGTCTTCCGCATTACTTTCTGTTTATATCATATTGAAATGTTAAGGTTTAGATTGGTTGGTTCGCTCACATAGGAGGCTAAGTGTGGGTGCCTGTCGCAACCCGGTTTGGGTCGTGACATTTACTTCCCTAAACGACCTTCTCTGCCTACCGGTTTCAACCTTAGGATGGCATAGTCTGGGCATACTTATTCGAAGAATATTTATGTAGCAAACTTTCTAAAGATGGTTATTATAACATTATTCAAACATGATAAACAATTATAATTAACAAGAGATTTTCAGGAATAAATTAATTTAGCTACTCATGAATATAAAATGGTATACCTGTTTTTGTAGATCTTCCGACATACTCCTTTGTATTTGACTAAGTTTTCATGGTCATAGAAGCCCCATAGATTGAAACACATTCCGTCGACGGCACTCATTTGTTCATACTGCCGCTTGGCAGCTTTTTGCCAAAACGCAAGGGTCCTCCTTAAGGGACCTTTGGTTGGTCCTTGGGCGGTCATACCCGGACATTTAGACCACAAACTAACTCTAATACGTGTTAGACACCCTTCCACAAAATTCTTCACTTTTGGACTCCTAAAACATAGTAAAATAGGCGAAGGCACACTCGAACCTCGTTGAACTAGTTTTCGGACATCACGGACTTTCCTTGACGTTATGATTTCCAAACATTCTCAATCAATAATATTGATTACATATGACCTTAAAAATAGTATATAAACCTTATTAACCTATGCTAGTTTTTAGAACATGTCTTAGACTTTTGAAGTGTTACATTATTCCCCCCCCCCCCTCGTTAGGAACATTCATCCCCGAATGAAACTAAAATTCTTTAAGAGGAAGAAATAGACTCAAGACTAGCTGCAAAACCAACAACACATAACAACATGATTTACAACATCAATCATGACATTAACACATATCAATACTTTAATTACTACACACGAAGCTCAACATAAAATATGAGGGATTTCCTTCTCACAACAACATGAGCTCAACATACCATATATGAGTCGACTACGCTAAAACTAAATTTACCAACATGATCAATATCATTTGATAACAACTCACCATATCAATATACAAAACATAACTCAAAACAAGAAAAATTGCAAACTTTCAAGTCTATAGGAATATTTCAGTGTAATTTCACTGTAAAATGCTTTTTTTTTTGGAAAAACATAACCAAAAAATTATTCAACCTCAAGTTCAATGATTTATCATATTCATAAAAAATAACTAACCTTAATTACCATATAGATGAGGGTAACAAGATTTTAGGTTTGTCTTGGCCTCCCATGTTGCTCCCTCAACTCGGTTGTTTATCAATATTACTTTTTACGGAGGCCACCTCTTTGTTCCTCAACCTGTTCACTTGAAGATCAAGGATTTCAATCTGAACTTCCTCATAAGAGAGGTTTTCTTTCACACCAAGACCCTAAATAAGAAGAATGGTCTCGGGATCACAGATACACTTTTAAAGCATAGTAACATGGAATACCGGATGAACCTAAGACAATTCACTAGGAAAACCTAAACTCGTATGAAACCTTACCAATATTTTGTAAGATTTCATAGAGACCCGGATAACGTGAACTAAACTTCTATTTCTTTCGAAATCTCACCAACCCTTTCGTAGGCATTATTTTTAAATATAATTTATCACCTTCTTAAAACTCCAATTCCCTTCTTCTATGGTCGGCATACGACTTTTGCTGGCTATAGGATGTTTTCAAGCAATTCGTTATGATATGAACCTTCTCCAAAGTATTATAAATAAAATAGGACCCAAAAAGTTTAGACTCACCCACTTCAAACAATCCAATTGGAGATCTACAACTCCTACCATATAAGTCTTCATAAGGAGCCATAAATATAGATGAATAGTAGCTATTTTTGTACATAAAGTCCACTAAAGGCAAATGGTTATACAAATTTCCCTTGAAATCAATTATACAAGCTCTAAGCATATCCTCAGGGGTTTGAATAGTATGCTCCGCTTGACCATCCGTTTGAGGATAAAAAGGGAAGCTTCACTTTACTTTGGTACCAACTTCTTTTGGAATGGTATCCAAAACATAGATGTGGATTGTGCACACATGTCTCATATGATGGATAACAGAATACCATAGAGACACAAAATATCATTTACTTTAATTGAATATATACATATATATGTAACATATAACATAGTCATAAAATATAATAAGAGTATATCAATTTGTACATATCTCATACATTAAAGTAATGATGTCTTATATAAGCTTACAATCTCTTAGTACTCAAATGAAAAAGAACATAGTGGAAGTATTATTTCTAGAACAACATCAAAGGATTGATAACAACAATGATCTCAGAAAGTGAGGACCTACCCAACTTGGATGACTAAGAATTCCAAGTCTTCCTTAAAAGTCATCCCAAATGCCTTTCAACTACCAAAACCTAAAATGTTGAGGAAAAGTAAGAAAATGGGTTTAGTACACCACTTGTACTAAGTATGAGACCATATTTACACATATCATAAAATCATGATAAAGAGAGATATTTCAATAAAGTATCCAATTTACTTTGGAAAGACTTTATGCACATACAAGATGACCATAACAACCAATGTCATATTCATTAAGTCAAGATCATATACACCACAAGACGAACCATACTAAGTCTAGTCAAATCCGTAATCATATAGACATACTTGAACATATAATCAAGATAACTCTATCATCAAGTTATAACATCAACAAGCTTGAATAGAAGTTAAATACAACATATCCAAAGTAAGAGTATTACCCATGAACCCTCATTTAGTCGACTAGTGCAGTGACTTAGCAAAACCCAATAACCTTACTCAACCAACTAACTCAACAAGAATCATGTCTGATGTCCAACTTCACATAGCATATCATTTATAGTACATATCATCAAATTTTAGCAATAAAGACCAAACACATACTCATAAGTTAACCAATCTTCATATAGTATCATCAATGTGAAAGATCATCATATACATATGATCTACAATTATAAGCATATATATATATATATAAGAATATCCTCCTAAGATTTCCCTCAAGGCTAACTAGTGCGATGTTCGAGTAGAGTCTCATATGCCTACCTAGACTAAGCTAAACCCCTTAGGTAATCATAGTCAGTGTTCATTCCTTTAGTTCATTTTACCTTTTCTGAACATCTTGCATTAACCGACACAGACCACATGAAATAATGTTGAATTTTGTTTCATGGAATCCTACACCGAAGGGAGGCGTACATTTTACCAAGGTAGTACTAAAACATTAATAAAACAACTACATGAATCCACTAGCTAGCATTCCTATGCGGGCAACATAGTTCAAGTACTAGGAGATATAGTTTGCACCCTCTTTATGCTACATGCATGGTAGTCTCTAATCTACTGAGTGTATTACTGATCCTTACTTCCCTATGTTGGAAGGGACACTCATCACACTAGTTCACTCGGTGTTAAGGTAGAGTCTCTTTTGAAATGACATTAATGTCTTTATTTATCATCATAACTTAATCTAGGTCGTAGATTTTATTCCTTTTAGAATCATCATCATCATAGCTCAATAAGAAATGCATGAGTATTATCCTTCAATTATAGTTCATATAAGTGAGATTAGCATATTTACATAGTCACGTCACAATAAGGCACATTGGTAAGTTATCACAATCCTTATAACATTTATATCATAGACAACAACTCACAATCTATGGTCAACGAATTTAAATTCAACATCATACCACTCCTATAAATCTTAACATAATGTATACTTCAACACAACATCAACACTTAATCACAAGTAATCATAATTGAAGTAAAGAATAGAGATGATAAGATATACTCAATCTCCTTCACAATGTCATCATCAAGGTCTTCCCATCAACCTCCAGCTTAACCCAACAATGGTATAATAACATCACATTAATAGTAACCAACATACTAATAAGACCAATTGAATCATTATACAACGATTAATTACTACTTCATAACCTAGAATTAAAGACTTAGATCAAGTTCATAATCTACTTCACAACCTATGTGAATTACTGTAGAACTAGAATAATTGAATTTAATTATATCACAATTATACTCATAAATAGGATTAAAACAACATATAAAGTAATTTATGCACTAACAAAAACAATTGAGTCAATACTATAAAATTCAATTCAAGATCACAACCAAGGGTTGATAGAATGAGGCCAATACATCAAGAAGTAACATAATAATGTTAAAATAAATGTTAATCTACTTATAATATCCAAAATAAATCATAAACAAAGAAATTCACAAGATCAATTTCGTATTGAATGAAAATCCACTTGAATTTCATACTTTGATATCATTTTGATGGAACTCTTGTGTAAAAGAAGTCCCAAAGGTGAAATTAATCTCATACCTTAATGTTTGATGAAGATTTATGAATAAAGATTGGTTATTGCAACCTTGGAACCCACCTTGACCTTGTCTTCTATGGTGTTCTTCAACTTGGGACAAAAAAAGAAGAGAGTTTCTATTTTGTGATTACGAACACCTAATTTTTTACCAAAATATAAAAATTTAACACCAATTTTACAAAAGTTATATTTAAAATAAATAAAAATAAATAAATTGTGTAAATTACTTTAATAAAAAAAATTCTGAATTTATAATATTTGTTTTAAATCTTCAACTTTTAATTAGTTTAAAAAATAATGGTAGAAAAAAAAAGAGTCCTAAATATTCAAATTACCTTCCCCTTATCTTAATTAACCTCAAACTCCCAAAAAACTATTACCTTCCCCTATCTTAATTATTTCTCAACCATAATTCCCTCAACAATATTTTAAATTAAATCCTAATCCCACTCTATTACGTTCCTTTTAATTAGCACCTTACCCTCAACCAAAAATATTATAAAAAACACGTTCAGTTGAGAAGAAAAAATACACAGAGATATAAAAAGAGAGAGAGGGACAGAGGATACATAGAAAAATACAGATACAGAGAGATATAGAGCAATCAAAAAAAGAAGAAAAGTGAGTTATTCTTTTTGAGAATTAGATTAGAGTTAGAGTTTTTTATCGTGGTTCTAAATTCGTGGCTCAAATCAGTAGTTCATAGAAGTTATTTTTCGTGATATCCATTTTCACAACGAGGTAACTCTAAATTCTCGCATTATTTAAATGTAATGTTGTATGAAAATTTGAATCTAATAATATGAAGTTCTTTGAATAGTATGTTATTATGTAATATCAATTTGTGATGCATGTTATGATCTTTTTTATATATTTTTTTCTCTCGATCTGAAAAACGGAACGAAAAGAAAATGTTTCTTGCTAACAACAATAATATAAAATAAAAGATGTATCATACAATTTTTTTGCATTATTATTAGTTTCTGTTATTTTTTAGATGCAATTTATATCAAAATTTATTTTGTGATGTTTAATAGCTAATGTTTTTTTTAGCCTAGTTTTTCACTAAAAAATAAAATAAAATTTATAAACTTGTTAGATTAGGATGTAAACTAAAATTTTTAATTGATTAGTAATTTCAAAACTTATGTGTAATACGTTTCAATTTTTGTTTTTACACATTATTTGGATTAAAAATTATATTTAGAATAAGTATAAGATAGTTATCTAATTCGAATTATTAAAGTTTATCATTGAGAGAATATATAAATATTATTCAGAGTCATAACTAAAATTAAAAAATAATGGGAAAGAGTGATTTAAAAAATGAAAGAAAACCCATAAGAATAAAAGAAGAAGAAGAAGAAGAAAGCATAAAAAAATAACATAATTTTTTTTTAAAAAAAACAGAAACAGAAAAATAAAAAAAAATAAAAAGAAAACGTGAAAAATCAAAAAAAAATAAGAAGAGGAAAGTAGAATGAAAATAAAAATAAAAATAATAAAACAAAAAGTAGAAATAATAAAAAAAAGAACGTAAAAAAAAAAGAAGATTTAAAATAAACTTTCTCAAAGTGAAACAAATATTATTAAAAAAATCTCTAAGAAAAGACAAACAGAATGTTGTGAAAAAAAATTTAAAAAAAAAGGATAACTAAAAACGTGCAAAAGGAAAAATGAAAAAAAATTAAAATAAGAGAAAAACATTTTTTTAAAAAAAGAAATTGTTTAAATCTCGTTAGATATTTTTTTTGCTAGAATTAATTATAAATTTCATAAAATTTATCTCTTATTTTTAATCTAATTCATAATAACATTATATATATAAATATATATATATATACACAAAAAAAATGTAATAAGTAAATAATAATAATAATAATAATAATAATAATAATAATAAATAAATAAATAATAAATAAATAAATATGAGTGTTTCAAATTTTGAATGGACACAAATCAAAAATAATAAAATACTTTTATTAGATTAAAAATAAATAAGACGATTTTTAAAAGGTTTAAAATAAATGAGAGAATAAAGTAAAAAAATATTTTTATTATTAAGTTAAATAATGTAATATTCAAAATTAAGTCTAGTCTTATCAAAGTCAATGAAGCGACCGTGCTAGAACCACGGGACTCGAGGGGTGCCTAACACCTTTCCGTCGGTTAAGAGAATTCCTTACCCGGATTTCTAGTTAACCTACCAATAAAAATAGAGTCAAATTTCCTTTTGATTAGGGATTTAAATAAGGTGACTTGGAACACCAAAACTCAATTCCAAGTGGCAACTCTAAATAATAATTATCCCTTTTCAAAACGTCACTTTAATTGGAAAAACTCTTTTTCTTTCAAACAATAAAAATCAAAAAATATTTTTTTTAAAAAAAGGGGCGTGGCAGATGGAGACTCCGCTGGGGATTAACTAGAATTCGAGCTTTAAATATTGATTTATATATGACTATGATTTATTAATTTACGTTTTTGGATATTGTATTTATTTGTCTTAATGTGCTAATTGTCTAATTATTTAATGTTTGATATTATTTGAACTGCATATAAATTGTCTTTTCTCGCGAATTTTACTGAGTCTTCAATAATAATATCATGGAAATTGCAACTATGCACCCCACTTCTGTCAAGATAGCCAGTGGATCTTCGGTCCATGGTGAACGATTTTTAGTTACACATATTTAGGATAGGGAGCACTCATGCACAAAGCCGGAAAGTGCTGCTACCGGTACATTGCTACTCTCTAACTCGAGTTGTCTACTCGTGTTAAAGCCAGTCTAGATACTTTTTCACGAGTTTAAACTTGGTAATTGAAACCAAATATGATTGTTCCTAGTAGACTTCATTATTTGAATTTTTTACACATGATTTAATGAAAAACTTTACATATGATCGGATCTATCTAGGATAGCTAACTAAATTTATCATTTCAAATTAAAATCAGAACAATATATTTTTTTTCTTTTATAATTAAAGTTCACAAAAATAAATTTTAAAAGTTTTTTTATTTCACTTTAAACGAAGAAAAGAGTTGCATTTGTCAACAAATTTCAATCTAAACGAACTACGCACACCTGATTCACACCTTGATGAGATACGTAGGCAACCTTCCTTGGGTTCGGTGATCTTTATTTAAAAATTATAAAATAAAAAAAATATCTTAATTTTTATTTAATAATTTAAAAAAGATATAATATATGTATATATGAAAAAGGGAATTTGTCCTTAAGAAAAAACATATTTTTAGTTATATTTTGGAACTACGTTAGACTTGATTCTTGTTTTAACAAGATACGTAGGCAACCTTATTGTGATGTTCGGTCCAACCGAGAAAAAAATTATAAAAATTCTAGTCACATAAACTAGGGCAAAAAAAATTGATTTTTTTTCTTTGACTTGGTTGGTAACAACATGCTTAGGATTATGCATAAGAAAAAAAAATAGAGTGTTAAACTATTTTGTAAGACATATCAACTTTGTTGTGACCTATAGACTTCTATTGACATCTCTCAATACATTTATGTCATATTTGAGAAAATATCTTGTTTAAAGTTATTGATAAAATAAAATTGATGACATTGTTTCAAATGCATTGTGTGGTGAGTTTTACGGCGTAAAATTCAAAGTCATTATTTTGCTGATCTACAACTTGGCCCGAATGTTGGTTGAGACGTAATTTTGAGCAACATTTAACTTGAGAAAGGATTATATGCTTTCTTTGAATAGATTGTGCCTTTCAAGCCTACCGAATGACATTTATATACAGAACTCCCATTTCGACCATAAAAGCTTTTTATTTCAATAATCACATCTTAGCATATACCTTTTGAGTGTAAAAATGCACTAATCCCTTTATCTCACCTCCTTGAGCGCACTATGAAATATCTGTATAACATCAAAGACCTAAGTTGGGTAACAAAGTGAAAAAAACCAAATATGTCCAAAAAAAAGATAGAATGAAAAATGAAAAAAAAAATCTCCAACACAAAGGAGAGAAGATCAAAAAAATGAAGAGAAAAAAAAATGAAAAAGACCTTACAAGAAAACAAAGGTCAAGTGCAAAAACGGAAAAAAAATATCAAAAGCATCGTCAGAATTATAAGGAGGAAATAGTCACTTTATCTCAAATAAATATCCTACCTTTCCCTAAGACTACATTACAAGCCAATGACAAGTCCTAATTGATCTCATTTTTTATGTTCTCATATTAGTGGATGCTAACATGAGGGCCAAGCATATGGTATATTAATCTCATGCATTGAATATCTTTCTGAGTGGGAGTGGCTTTCAAAAATGTCCTGCGATCTAAATTATTATATTGTGTGAAGTAGGACTTTTATATATTGAGAGTGCATTTGAACATGAGAATACGAATAATTCTATCCCTTAATTTTGACAAGATAAATTGATCTTGTAATTACTTAAATATATTCTAGATACAATTTGAAACTATATAAATTACTCAAAGTTGACCTCAAATTTATTTGAAAGTCGTTAAATATAGTTCATATGCATAATACTAATTGTTGGTACCAACTAAAGTGAAAGCATTATCAAACATGAACTAATTCTTTTTCCAATTTTTTCATTATATTTTTAAAAATAAATTAAAAAAAAGAATTTTTTTTATTGAACTACGTTCGACCTGATTCCTAAGAGGATACGTAGGCAGCCCTTCATTGAGGTTCGGTCTAATCAGTCAATAAAATAATGATCATGTTATTTAAAATCTACAAGGGTTGAAACATGACATTGTAGCCTATGGTATGTTACAGAAAAAAATAAAAAATTAAAAATTAAAAAAATAAGAGGGTCTTATGAGTGAAAACTCTCGAGAGAAACATAAGACAACAGTAAAAAAAAATAAGAATGTCTACTTGGTAAATAATCCCGACTGACACCATTTATCAAATGATGACATTCCGTCTTGGCATGAGCACAATAAAAATAGAAATAAAGTTATGGGCTGAAAGAGCTATAAATACAAATCAATTAAGTAATTCGCTAGAGATAAACGCCGCGATGGTAAGTTTTTGAATCCTTGTTCTCGTATAATATGCGGAAAAAAATATTTTTTTTCTTACTAAAATCTGGGGCATTTTATTTTATTTTTAAATTGGTCAATGTACTAATAAAAATAAAATAAAATAAAGTAATATTAAATAATAATAATATAAGAAAAAAATATAACCCCGATTGTATTTTTCATGTCTTCACAGGGCACAATAACCCCTTGATTGCATATAGGGTACAATAACCCCTATAATTTTTTTTTGTCTTCACAGGGCACAATAACCCCTGGTTGCATATAGGGCACAATAACTCCTATTTATTTTTCTTGTCTTCAGAGGTTACAATAACCCTTGAATTGCATATAGGGCACAATAACCCTTATCATTTTTTTATCTCTTTACAGGGCAGAATAACCGCTGTTTGAATATAGGGCACAATAACCCCTGTTCTACTTTTCATGTCTTTACAGGGCACAATAACCCCTGGTTGCATATAGGGCACAATAACCCCTATCCTATTTTTCATGTCTTCACATGGCATAATAACCCCTGGATTGCATATAGGCACAATAACCCTTATCCTATTTTTCATGTCTTCACAGGGCACAATAACCCCTGGATTGCATATAGGGCACAATAACCCCTATCCTGTTTTTCATGTCTTCACAGGGCACAATAACCCCTGGATTGCATATAGGGCACAATAATCCTTATCATTTTTTTCATGTCTTCACAGGGCACAATAACCCCTGGATTGCATATAGGGCATAATAACCCCTAGATTGCATATAGGGCACAATAACCCCTATCATTTTTTTGTCTTCACAGGGCACAATAACCCCTGGTTGCATATAGGGCACAATAACCCATATTCTATTTTTCATATCTTCACATGGCACAATAACCCCAGGATTGCATATATGGCACAATAACACCTATCGTTTTTTTTATATCTTCACAGGGCATAATAACCCGTGGTTGCATATAGGGCACAGTAAAACCTATTTTATTTTTCATGTCTTTAGAGGGCACAATAACCCCTTAATTTCATATAGGGCACAATAACCCCTATTAGTTTTCTTCACAAGGCACAATAACCCCTGGTTGCATATAGGGCACAATAACCCCTATTTTATTTTTCATGTCTTGAGAGGGCACAATAATCTCTGGGTTACATATTGTAACGACCCGTTTAGTCGTTTTGAGCAACTGACTTCAATCCTGGAAAAACTGGCTGAAGCGACGGACCCCACGACGGAACGTCATGGGCACGACGGACCGTCGCAGGGTCTCGTTTCAAAACACTTAGGAAATTTGAAATTGGGTACTGAAAATCGACTCTCTAAACTTTGTGACGGAATGGCAGGACGGACCGTCACAGGTGTGACAGACCGACACAAACCCTTGGTAGAAATTTGGGTCTCTGACCCTTGCGACGACATGCAGGACGGACCGTCGCAGGCACGACGGCCCGTCACAGTGTGCATAATCCCAGTTGGAGTCGAATTTCTGGTTAAGTTTTAAGGGACGTTTTTGACTATTCTGCCTTAATTAAAAAGTTCGTGGGTTTATATTAATAACTCAAATTCTTGATGGGTTAAAAGAGGTAACCCTAAGTTAATTAGTGGGGTATTATTGTCATCTTTTATTCTTAATTATATACTAATTAGGGTAAAAGAAAGAGGGTTTGAAAAAAAAAAGAAAATAGAAAGAACAAGAGGGAGAGAGAGAATCGAACGAGAAGGGAGAAACAAAGCTTTGGGAAAATTCTTGCTTGATTCAACTCTTCGGTGGAGGTAGGTTATGGTTATTTCATGCTATTCGTAGTAAACTCTTAATAGTGAAGGATATGTGTTACTAGTATTGTAAACCCTTCTATATGCTTAATTGTATGCTTGCATGAATGATGTGATTATGTAATTATGAATAAATAAGCATGATGAAGCTATTGAATCCCAAATCTTGAAAAGAAACCCTAATCTACTTTGATAACGATGATGTCTTGGTATGAAAGAAGGCTTGATGAATGAAAGTAGTGAGATTAGGGGATCGGGTGCCACGTTCCGGTACCAGGATAGAATATGGATCGGGTGTCACGTTCCGACACCAGGATAGAATATATATGGATCGGGTGCCACGTTCCTGTACGAGGATAGTATATGAGGATCGGAGTGTCACGTTCCGACACCAGGATAGTATATGAGGAGCGGAGTGTCACGTACCGACACGAGGGGAATAAAGATAATGAATCTTGAAATATGATAATATATCAAATCTAATGAACTAAATTCCCAAATGAGTATGATGAGGAGGTGTGAGTCTTCATTGATGTGCTTGGTGTTGTAACCAAGGGTTATGGTAACTATAAATGCTGCATGTTAAGGATATTAGTTGATTTTATGATATTGCTTAATACATATTGTTCCCTATTCTGAGTTGACCGATGATATCTACTCAGTACCCGTGGTTTGTACTGACCCCTACTTTTATGTTTTCTTCTTGTTATTTGTGGAGTGCAGCAAGCGTGCCGTCATCTTGGACTCAACAGTAACTCAAGCCAGTCTTCGTCACACCGGATCTTCAGGGTGAGCTAACGCGTCTAGCTTGGACTGGATCTTCTCCTTCATGTCTTGATGCCTTGAACCTCCGGCATGGACTAGCTTCTTATGTATTTTTAGCTTTTAGAAACTCTTAGAATTAGTAGTTTAAAGTAGATGTTCTTGTGATGATGACTTCCAGGTTTTGGGAATAATAGATGTTGAATATTGATAGTTATTGAATTGGTTTTTATTAATGAGTTTAAGTCTTCCGCATTATTTTCTGTTGATGTTACATTGAAATGTTAAGGTTTAGATTGGTTGGTTCGCTCACATAGGAGGGTAAGTGTGGGTGCCAGTCGCGGCCCGGATTTGGGTCGTGATAAACTTGGTATTAGTGCATTAGGTTCGTTGGTCTCATCACACAAGAACAGGTCTAGTAGAGTCTTAAGGAACGGTAGGGGGACGCCTTTACTTTTCCTTGAGAGACTATAAGACTTTAGGAAAAATTTCACTCTTTTATTCTTTCTTTCGTGCTACTACTTGAGTCCAATTGGTATCTAGGCGATACGAATTGGTATCTGACCATCTTCACTCTCTCTCGCAGATGGTTAGAACTAGAGCAACGACTACGCCAACACCAACACCAGCACCGGCGGGACAGGGTGCGTCTGAGCCAGCCACTGGGGCTGTGGCTCGAGGAAGAACAGCGGCAAGGGGCCGTAGTAGAAGTCGTGGGAGGACGTCCTCTAGGGGAAGAGGACGAGTGCCTAGCCCATCTGATACTAGGGCAGTGACTCCTCCACCGACTGAGCAAGTAATAAGAGAAGGGGAGGATGGGGAAACTGAACAAGTGCAGAATGAGGGATTGCCACCCCAACCTACCCTAGAGATGATCAATCAGGTTCTGGCTTATCTTAGTGGGTTGACTGATCAGGGCCAGACACCCCCAGTGTTTTCTGCACCAGCACCTCAGGCTCCGGAGGTACAACATGCGGCTACTATGGCTCCCCGCATGGATGTTCCATTGAAAATAGGCACGTTTCCACGTTTGACTACTGGCCTATAATGACAAATGATCAGCATGAACTTTTCAGTAAGTTCTTGAAATTGAAACCTCCAGTCTTCAAGGGTGCGGAATCTAAGGATGCTTACGATTTTCTGGTTGACTGTCATGAGCTACTACACAAGATGGGTATAGTAGAACGGTTTGGTGTTGAGTTCGTGAGTTATCAGTTTCAAGGAAACGCCAAAATGTGGTGGCGGTCACATATTGAGTGTCAACCAACAGAGGCACCACCTATGACTTGGGCCTCATTCTCTAGCTTGTTTATGGAGAAGTATATCCCCCGAACTTTGAGGGATAGGAAAAGGGATGAGTTCTTGAGACTAGAGCAAGGTAGGATGTCGGTAAATGCTTACGAGGCTAGGTTTCGCGCACTATCCAGATATGCCACCCAATTATGTTTCAGTCCCCAAGAGCTAATTCACCGGTTTGTGAAGGGGTTGAGGTCAGAATTGCGGATTTCGGCCTTACAGATAGCGGCAACGGCAAAATCCTTCCAAGAGGTGGTAGACTTTGTGATAGAAGTGGAAGGAGTGAAGCTAGACGACTTCACTACGACATCGACATCAAAAAGGTTTCGAAAGGGAGGTGAGTTTAACGGTACTTACACTAGAGGACAGGGTTCGGGAAGTTACTCAGTTCGACCAATTCAGTCTTCACTACAGACTGTAGTTGGGGGTCCACCTCCGACCGGTCAACACTTCTCTGAGAGACCTATGCATGAACCCAGAGAGTGCTATGGATGTGGGGAGATTGGACATATTAAGAGATATTGTCCAAAACAGAGTTACAGACCTCCAAATGTTAGAGGTAGAGGTGGTCATGCAGAGGTTGTTATTCTGGAGGACGTGGTGGTCGAGGTAATGGTGGTCACCAGAACGGCCGAGGTGATGGGCAAACTGGGGATACTACATCACATAGGAGGGTAAGTGTGGGTGCCAGTCGCGGCCCAGATTTGGGTCGTGACAAACTTGGTAATGGTGGTCACCAGAACGGCCGAGGTGATAGGCAAACTGGGGCCACTACATCACAACATGGTAGGGGAAACGGACAGACGAACGATAGGGCCCATTGTTACGCTTTCCCTGGGCGGTCTGAAGCGGAGGCATCTGATGCTGTCATCACAGGTAATCTTCTTGTTTGTGATTGCATGGCTTCTATATTGTTTGATCCTGGATCCACGTTTTCTTATGTATCTTCCTCATTTGCTAATGGTCTAAATTTACATTGTGAATTACTTGATATGCCTATTCGTGTCTCTACTCCGGTGGGTGAGTCTGTGGTAGTTGAAAAGGTATATAGGTCTTGTTTGGTAAACTTTGTGGGGAGCAACACTTATGTAGATTTGGTTATCTTAGAAATGGATGATTTTGACGTGATTCTGGGTATGACTTGGCTTTCTCCGCAATTTGCAATCTTGGATTGTAATGCTAAAACGGTGACGTTAGCCAAGCCTGGGACAGACCCGTTAGTGTGGGAGGGTGACTACACTTCCAATCCGGTCCGCATCGTCTCCTTTCTTCGTGCTAGGAAAATGATTAGTAAAGGGTGTTTAGCTTTCTTGGCACATCTCAAGGATGACACTACCCAAGTACCTTCGATTGAGTCGGTTTCAGTAGTTCGTGAGTTTCTGGATGTGTTCCCTGCAGATCTTCCTGGTATGCCACCGGATAGGGATATTGACTTCTGTATTGATCTTGAACCCGGTACTCGCCCCATTTCTATACCCCCTTATAGAATGGCTCCCGCGGAGTTAAGAGAGTTAAAAGCACAACTTCAAGAGTTATTGAACAAAGGCTTCATTAGACCAAGTGCATCTCCTTGGGGTGCTCTGGTTTTGTTTGTAAAGAAGAAGGATGGGAGTTGTCGGATGTGCATACACTACAGACAACTGAATAAAGTAACTATTAATAACAAGTACCCTCTTCCTCGCATTGATGACTTGTTCGATCAGTTACAAGGTGCTTGTGTCTTCTCTAAGATTGACTTGAGATCCGGTTATCATCAATTGAAAATATGGGCAACGGATATGCCAAAGACTGCTTTTCGAACGAGGTATGGACATTACGAATTTGTAGTGATGTCTTTTGGTCTTATGAATGCCCCTGCTGCGTTCATGAGCTTGATGAACGGGATTTTTAAGCCATATTTAGACCTCTTCGTGATCGTATTTATTGATGATATATTGGTATACTCAAAGAGCAAGAAGGAACATGAAGAGCATTTGAGAATGGTATTGGAAATGTTGAGGGAGAAAAAGCTTTATGCCAAGTTCTCTAAGTGTGAGTTTTGGCTAGATGCAGTGTCCTTCTTGGGACACGTGGTTTCTAAGGATGGAGTGATGGTGGATCCTTCTAAGATTGAGACAGTGAAGAATTGGGTAAGACCTACTAATGTGTCAGAAATAAGGAGCTTTGTTGGGTTAGCTAGCTACTACCGCCGGTTCGTCAAGGGATTCTCTTCTATCGCTTCCCAATTGACGAACTTGACTAAGCAGAATGTCCCATTTGTATGGTCGGATGAATGTGAGGAAAGCTTTCAGAAGCTCAAGACTTTGTTGACTACCGCACCTATCCTTACCTTGCCAGTAGAGGGTAAGAACTTCATTGTTTATTGTGATGCATCCTATTCTGGTTTGGGTGCAGTACTAATGCAAGAGAAGAGTGTGATTGCTTATGCTTCAAGACAATTAAAAATTCATGAACGTAACTATCCCACTCATGATTTGGAATTGGCCGCGGTAGTGTTTGCATTAAAACAATGGAGACACTATTTATATGGGGTTAAGTGTGAGATCTATACGGATCATCGTAGCCTTCAGTATGTCTTTACTCAGAAAGATTTGAACTTAAGACAGAGGAGATGGATGGAGTTACTAAAGGACTACGATATCACTATCTTGTATCATCCGGGGAAGGCGAATGTTGTAGCGGATGCTTTAAGTAGGAAGGCGGGAAGCATGGGAAGTCTAGCTCACTTGCAAGCTTCTAGACGCCCATTGGCTAAAGAGGTTCAGACTCTAGCTAATGACTTGATGAGATTAGAAGTAAATGAGAGGGGAGGATTGTTGGCTTCTGTGGAGGCAAGATCTTCCTTTCTTGACAAGATTAAGGGAAGACAGTCTGATGATGAGAAACTGCGTAGAATCCAAGATAAGGTATTGCGAGGAGAGGCTAAGGAAGCACAAATCGATGAGGAAGGTGTTTTGAGAATCAAGGGAAGGGTATGTGTACCCCGCGTCGAAGATTTGATCAATACTATTCTGACAGAGGCTCATAGTTCAAGGTATTCTATACATCCGGGCGCAACCAACATGTATCGTGACCTAAAGCAACACTTTTGGTGGAGTAGAATGAAGCGTGACATTGTGGATTTTATTGCCAAATGTCCAAACTATCAACAAGTAAAGTATGAACACCAAAGGCCCGGAGGAACGCTTCAGAGAATGCCCATTCCGGAATGGAAGTGGGAAAGAATTGCAATGGATTTTGTGGTTGGTCTTCCGAAGACAATGGGTAAGTATGACTCCATTTGGGTGATTGTTGATAGGTTAACTAAACCTGCTCATTTCATTCCGGTCAAGGTGACTTACAATGCAGAAAAGTTAGCCAAACTTTACATCTCGGAAGTGGTGCGATTGCATGGGGTTCCACTATCCATCATATCAGATAGAGGTACGCAGTTTACTTCTAAGTTTTGGAAAACATTGCATGCAGAATTGGGTACTAGGTTGGACCTTAGTACTGCGTTCCATCCCCAGACCGATGGTCAGTCTGAGCGAACGATTCAAGCGTTGGAGGATATGCTTCGTGCATGTGTGATAGAGTTTGGTGGCCATTGGGATAACTTCCTACCCTTAGCGGAGTTTTCATACAATAATAGCTATCACTCAAGTATTGATATGGCCCCATTTGAAGCATTGTATGGGAGGAGATGTAGGTCTCCCATTGGTTGGTTTGATGCATTCAAGGTTAGACCTTGGGGTACTGACATTTTGAGGGATTCGATAGAGAAAGTGAAGTCTATTCAAGAAAAGCTTCTAGCGGCGCAAAGTAGACAAAAAGAATATGCAGATCGAAAGGTTAGAGACTTAGAATTCATGGAAGGTGAACAAGTCTTGTTGAAGGTTTCGCCAATGAAAGGGGTGATGCGATTTGGTAAGCGAGGTAAACTTAGCCCAAGGTATATTGGTCCATTTGAAGTACTTAAGCGAGTAGGGGAGGTGGCTTATGAGTTAGCCTTGCCTCCAGGGCTGTCCGGAGTGCATCCGGTATTCCATGTGTCTATGTTGAAAAGATACCATGGGGATGGAAACTACATTATCCGTTGGGATTCCGTTTTGCTTGATGAGAACTTGTCTTATGAGGAGGAGCCTGTCGCTATTTTAGATAGAGAAGTTCGCAAGTTGAGGTCGAGAGAGATTGCATCCATCAAGGTTCAATGGAAGAATCGACCGGTTGAAGAAGCCACTTGGGAGAAAGAGGCGGATATGCGAGAAAGATACCCACATCTGTTTAAGGATTCAGGTACTCCTTTTCGCCCTTGTTTTCCTTCTTTTGATCGTTCGGGGATGAACGATGGGTAAATTGGTATCTAATGTAACGACCCGTTTAGTCGTTTTGAGCAACAGACTTTAATCATGGAAAAACTGGCAGAATCGACGGACCCCACGATGGAACGTCATGGGCACGACGGAACGTCATGGGCACGACGGACCGTCGCAGGGTCTCGTTTCAAAACACTTAGGAAATCTGAAATTGGGTACTGAAAATCGACTCTCTGAACTTTGTGACGGAATGGCAGGACGGACCGTCACAGACCCTTGGTAGAAATTTGGGTCTCTGACCCTTGCGACGACATGCAGGACGGACCGTCGCAGGCACGACAGCCCGTCACAGTGTGTATAATCCCAGTTGGAGTCGAATTTTTGGTTAAGTTTTAAGGGACGTTTTTGACTATTCTGCCTTAATTATAAAGTTCGTGGGTTTATATTAATAACTCAAATTCTTGAGGGGTTAAAAGAGGTAACCCTAAGTTAATTAGTGGGGTATTATTGCCATCTTTTATTCTTAATTATATATTAATTAGGGTAAAAGAAAGAGGGTTTGAAAAAAAAAAGAAAATAGAAAGAACAAGAGGAAGAGAGAGAATCGAACGAGAAGGGAGAAACAAAGCTTTGGGAAAATTCTTGCTTGATTCAACTCTTCGGTGAAGGTAGGTTATGGTTATTTCATGCTATTCGTAGTAAACTCTTAATAGTGAAGGATATGTGTTAGTAGTATTGTAAACCCTTCTATATGCTTAATTGTATGCTTGCATGAATGATGTGATTATGTAATTATGAATAAATAAGCATGATGAAGCTATTGAATCCCAAATCTTGAAAAGAAACCCTAATCTACTTTGATAATGATGATGCCTTGGTATGAAAGAAGGCTTGATGAATGAAAGTAGTGAGATTAGGGGATCGGGTGCCACGTTCCGGTACCAGGATAGAATATGGATCGAGTGTCACGTTCCGACACCAGGATAGAATATATATGGATCGGGTGCCACGTTCCGGTACCAGGATAGTATATGAGGATCGGAGTGTCACGTTCCGACACCGGGATAGTATATGAGGATCGGGGTGTCACATTCCGACACAAGGATAAAATATGGATCGGGTGCCACGTTCCGGTACCAGGATAGTATATTGAGGAGCGGAGTGTCACGTACCGACACGAGGGGAATAAAGATAATGAATCTTGAAATATGATAATATATCCAATCTAATGAACTAAATTCTCAAATGAGTATGATGAGGAGGTGTGAGTCCTCATTGATGTGCTTGGTGTTGTAACCAAGGGTTATGGTAACTATAAATGCTGCATGTTAAGGATATTAGTTGATTTTATGATATTGCTTAATACATACTGTTCCCTATTTTGAGTTGACCGATGATATCTACTCAGTACCCGTGGTTTGTACTGACCCCTACTTTTATGTTTTCTTCTTGTTATTTGTGGAGTGCAGCAAGCGTGCCGTCATCTTGGACTCAACAGTAACTCAAGCCAGTCTTCGTCACACCGGATCTTCAGGGTGAGCTAACGCGTCTAGCTTGGACTGGATCTTCTCCTTCATGTCTTGATGCCTTGAACCTCCGGCATGGACTAGCTTCTTATGTATTTTTAGCTTTTAGAAACTCTTAGAATTAGTAGTTTAAAGTAGATGTTCTTGTGATGATGACTTCCAAGTTTTGGGAATAATAGATGTTGAATATTGATAGTTATTGAATTGGTTTTTATTAATGAGTTTAAGTCTTCCGCATTATTTTCTGTTGATGTTACATTGAAATGTTAAGGTTTAGATTGGTTGGTTCGCTCACATAGGAGGGTAAGTGTGGGTGCCAGTCGCGGCCCGGATTTGGATCGTGACACATATAGGGCACAATAACCCCTATTCAATTTTTCATGTCTTCACAGGGCACAATAACCCCTGATTGCAATTTGGATACAAAACACCCTTTAGTTTTTTTTTTACAGGCTACAAAAACATTATTTTTATTATTAATATAGAATTTTATAGCTTTCATCAATAACTCACAAAATTTCCTAGTGCAAACTAGGTACAAAATT
Organism: Solanum lycopersicum; assembly: GCF_036512215.1. Classification (NCBI taxonomy): domain Eukaryota; kingdom Viridiplantae; phylum Streptophyta; class Magnoliopsida; order Solanales; family Solanaceae; genus Solanum; species Solanum lycopersicum. The sequence continues at coordinate 21,514,697 of NC_090809.1, forward strand.
TTATTTTGTGTGCAGGTTTCTACACAGTCAACAAATTTGCAGTTCAAAAATAAAAGAATTCATCCTTTGAAGAAAATAAGTTTTCAAGAATATCATGCGGAAGAACGTCAGTAGCTGAAGTCAAGTCATGAAGTTTCAAGTCTTAACTCAGAAGTCCAGAGCAAAGGGCGGGAATCGATGAACCTACCAAAGAGGGTGAAACAATATCTGAGAATCCAAAATGAAGACTTAGCACTATCGGAGTAGATATGACTTCATATCTTTCCTTCGGCATTTTGTTTTTTTATGTAATAGCGGAAGCTACAAACCTGAATCTCGACAAAAGCTCACTCAACTACCTAACTCATTGGAACTACGCCTGACTCCTTATCATCAACATAGGATAGGTAGTTTTTAAAAAAAGTTAGGACACAGTCAAACCTCTTCTCTATTATAAATATTTCACATTTTGCCATAAATATTTCAGTAAAAAATTAGTCACATTGTTCACGTCTTTGCATGAAAAATCTTCATGTTTTCAAGCAAAGAGGGGCAGACTGTGAACACCTAATTTTTTACCAAAATATAAAAATTTAACACCAATTTTAAAAAAGTTATATATAAAATAAATAAAAATAAATAAATTGTGTAAATTACTTTAATAACAAAAATTATGAATTTATCACATTTGTTTTAAATCTTCAACTTTTCATTAGTTTAAAAAATAATTGTAGAAAAAAAAGAGTCCTAAATATTCAAATTACCTTCCCCTAATCTTAATTAACCTCGAACTCCCAGAAACCAAACTTTTCCTATTATTGTTATTTAGTAGGATAATTATTTAATTATTTCTCAACCATAATTCCCTCAACAATATTTTAAATTTAATCCTAATTCCACTCAATTACGTTTCTTTTAATTAGCACCTTACTCTCAACCAAAAATATTATAAAAAAACACGTTCAGTTGAGAAGAAAAAATACAGAGAGAGATGTAAAAGGGGAGAGAGGGGATAGAGGATACATAGAGAAATACAGATACAGAGAAATATAGAGCAAACAAAAAAAGAAGAAAAGTGAGTTATTCTTTTGGAGAATTAGGTTAGAGTTAGAGTTTTTTATCGTGGTTCTAAATTCGTGGCTCAAATCAATAGATCGTAGAAGTTATTTTTCGTGATATCCATTTTCGTAGCGAGGTAACTCTAAATTCTCGCATTATTTAAATGTAATGTTGTATGAAAATTTTTATTCTAATAATATGAAGTTTTTTGAATCTTATGTTATTATGTAATATCAATTCGTGATGCATGTTATGATATTTTTTAATTTTTTTTCTCTCGATCTGAAAAACAGAACAAAAAGAAAATGTTTCTTGCTAACAACAATAATATAAAATAAAAGATGTATCATACATTTTCTTTTGCATTATTATTAGTGTCTGTTATTTTTTTAGATGCAATTTATATCAAAATTTATTTTGTGATGTTTAATAGCTAATGTTTTTTAAGCCTAGTTTTTCACTAAAAAATAAAATAATATTTATAAACTTGTTAGATTAGGATGTAAACTAAAATTTTTAATTGATTAGTAATTTAAAAACTTATGTGTAATACGTTTCAATTTTTTTTTACACATTATTTGGATTAAAAATTGTCTTTAGAATAAGTATAAGATAGTTATCTAATTCGAATTATTAAAGTTTATCATTGAGAGAATATGAAAATATTATTCAGAGTCATAACTAAAATTAAAAAATAATGGAAAAGAGTAATTAAAAAAAATGAAAGAAAAACCGTAAGAATAAAAAAGAAGAAGAAGAAAGAATAAAAAAATAACATAATATTTTTTTAAAAAAAACTGAAACAGAAAAATAAAAAAATAAAAAAAAGAAAACGTGAAAAAAAAATAAGAAGAGGAAAGTAGAATGAAAATAAAAATAAAAAATATAAAAGTAATAAAACATTAAGGAGAAATAATAATAAAAAAAGAACGTAAAAAAAAGAAGATTTAAAATAAACTTTCTCAAAGTAAAACAAATATTATAAAATTAAAAAAAACTCTAAGAAAAGACAAACAGAATGCTGTTAAAAAAAATATAAAAAAAATAAAAAGGATAACTTAAAACCTGCAAAAGGACAAATTAAAAAAAAATTAAAATAAGAATTTTTTTAAAAAAAAACATAAATAGAAAATTAAAGAAAAAGAATTGAAAAAAGAAAAATGTGAAAAAATGAAGAATCGAAAAAATGAGAAGAGAAAAGTGGAATAAAAAAAATTATAAAAAAAATATAATTATTAAAGAAAAGGGTAAAAATAAATAAATAAAAAAAAAGAGCGTAAAAAAAAGATGATTTAAAATAAACTTTCACAAAGTAAAACAAATATTTTAAAAAAAATAACTCTAAGAAAAGACAAACAAAATGTTGTTAAAAAAACAAAAAAAATAAAAATAAAAAGGGTAACTAAAAACGTGCAAAAGGAAAAAATAAAATAAAAAATTAAAATAAAAGAAAAACTTTTTTTTTTAAAAAAGAAATTGTTTAAATCTCGTTAGATTTTTTTTTGGCTAGAATTAATTATAAATTTCATAAAATTTTTCTCTTATTTTTAAACTAATTTTTTTCATAAAAAATACAATTCTAAATTAAGTTGAACTATAAAAGTCTTTTCCGTACACAAATTCTAATTCCTAACTATTAAACACCTATATAAATTCTACACATAATAATATCCAATATATATATATATACAAAAAAAATGTAATAAATAAATAAATAATAATAATAATAATAAAATAAATACTAAATAATAAATAAATAAATATGAGTGTTTCAAATTTAGAATGGACGCAAATCGAAAATAATAAAATAATTTTATTAGATTTAAAATAAATAAGACGATTTTTAAAAGGTTTAAAATAAATGAGAGAATAAAGTAAAAAAATATTTTTATTATTAAGTTAAATAATATAATATTCAAAATTATGTCTAATCATATCAAAGTCAATGGAGCGACCGTGCTAGAACCACGGGACTCGAGGGGTGCCTAACACCTTCCCCTCAGTCAACAGAATTTCTTACCCGGATTTCTAGTTCGCAGACCAATAAAAATAGAGTCAAATTTCCTTTTGATTAGAGATTTAAATAAGGTGACTTGGAACACCAAAACTCATTCCAAGTGGAGACTCTAAATAATAATTATCCCTTTTCAAAACGACACTTTAATTGGAAAAACTATTTTTCTTTCAAACAATAAAAATTAAAAAATATTTGAGGAAAAAAAAGGGTCGTGACAGTGATTTATGAGGGTTAGGTTTTTTTAATTTCCCTAGGGTATTGATATAGTTAATTAACCCACTTGTATAGGATTACCTAAACCCATAACAAAATAATTAACCACCTATTTAACTAACTCAACTTAACTTAAAAGAAGCAGCAAAACTGTTCACTCACCAACGAGACCTCACCTACGCCCTCTTTGTCCATCGACGGACCAAGGGACCAACCGTTGTATTGGTCTGTCGTGTAGTTCAGAGACTTGTCAAAATAGGCCTCCCTTGATTTGGCTAAGTGTTCATCGACGGTGGCTATTTACACCCCATCGATTGACATGCTTTCCATTGTTATTACTCGTTTATGCAGACCACCACTCAGCAGCTTTTTGCAAAAACACAAGGGTCCTCCTTCAATAAAAATTCATCATTTTACGACTCCTAATACTTATTCAAATAGGCTAAAGATCACTAGCGCCTCGTTGACCTAGTTTCTGGACATCATAGACGTTACTTGATGTTTTGATTTCCAAGCATCCTAAATGACTCATATTCGTTATTTATGACCTTAAAACAGTGCCTAAACCTTTTGAAAACTATGTTAGGCTTTTGAACTTGTCCTAGAAATTCGATGTGTTACAAATTCTTTCAAGCAAGTTGAAGAATGTCCTCACTTGACTCGAAACTTATTCGGCAGAGGATTATGAAAATTTATACATCCATGAGGTGGTGAGAGATCACAAATTCTGATTTCAATCATTTCAGATAGAGGTGCACAATTCACTACACAACTCTGGATGTCTTTCCCAAAGGGGTTAGTTTTAAAGGTGAATTGAAGCACTAATTTTCATCATTAAACGGATGGACAATAAGAGCGTACAATCTAGACTTTAGAAGACAAGTTTAGAGCTTGTGTGATCAATTTCAAGGGGAATTGGGATGATCACCTTCCTCACATTGTGTTTGCTAACAAAATCAATTACCATTCGAGCATCCAAATGAGTCCATATGAACCTCTTTATGCCATAAGAGGAAGATATCCTATTGGGTGGTTCAAAGTTGGTTAAGGGTTGATAGGACCATATATAGATGAACAACCCATAGAGAAGGTGAAGGTGATCCAAGAGGGAGTGAAACAATATAGATTCGTCAAAATCCTATGCAGATATTAGGAGAAGTTCATTGGAGTTTGAGGTGGACGATTGGTTATATATGAAAATTTCAGCAATGAAGGGTGTTATGAGGTTTTTTAAAAGGGGAAAACATAGTCACCGATATATGGCACCTTATAGAGTATCCAAGAGAATTGACAATGTAGTTTATGAGTTGGGGCTACCATAATAGTTAGCAGTGGTTCATCTGGCATTTCATATATCCATGTTGAATAAGTACATTGGTGATTCTTCACTGATAGAACCGACTAAGAATATTTGGATTAAGGATAGCTCCTCCTATGAAGACATTGCGGTTCATATTTTAGATCACAAAGTTTTCAAGTTTAGCAAATAGGAAGTTGCATCAGTTAAGGTCCTTTGGAGAAAACCAATTTGATAAAGAAGCGACTTAGGAAGATGAAGATCATATGAAGAATAGATATTCGCAGCTCTTTTAATCCATAGAGAATGTATATCAAAGTAATTAATTCTCTTCTTAGTACCTTATATAAACAATGAGTAAGCATGTTGTTACTTGTTGTGATTATTAAGTGTTAAACTTAAGGTTACCATTCCTATCTTAGTTAAAGAAATCTCATTCAAGGATGAATGTTCCCAAGAAGGAGATATTGTAACATCTTTTAATACGTAATAGCCAATAATAAGCTAATATATTAAAATTTGTCACTTTTGACATTAAAAGTAAAAATCTAGAAAATTTCCTAACTTTAAGAAGTGAGTTTTAGTCATTTTGAAATGGTCATTGATTGTAGCTGAGGATTAGTTAGAGTCAGTTCTTTATACCGTTGGAGAGTCCTTGGAAAGATCATTCGAATGTCGTCGAGTATGCACATTTTTGATATCCTATGAGGGAGATATGCCCATTTTAAATTGGTTTGTTTGATTGAAGAAGGTCCCAATACGGATTTTGCAAGTGTAAATGTGTCATTTCACCCAAATATTTCCTAATTTCTTAAAAAAGTTTATTAGGGCTAAGACCAAGAATTATGTAAGTTTTTCCAATGTTATTCACTCTTAGGTCTTTGGAGAAAAGATAAAAGAAGAAGGAGAAGGGACAAATGTCAAGAATTTATCAAGAATGCCATGATCGGTGAGTGGAATTCATCAGGGGAAATACTTAATGAGGTAAGTAAGATCTTTTTTGTTGGGTTAGGTTTATCCACACACAAATTTGTTTAGTTCACTAATTTTTCAGTAGATTGAAGGATGAACATTGGAGTTCTTGAAAAACAATGGCTAAATTCTTGTTTTTTAAGTTGTAGGATGGTTTTAGTTGATTGGATTCGTGTTTATGGGTTTTTTATCAAACCTAATCTATTGGGTACTGAGGTAATAAGTGATCCTATGTTATTAGAGGTGAGATCCATGGAAGTTAAAGGGATTAGAGCTGAAAAACAAAGTAGAAAATTCGAATAATTGCGTCTGAAAGACCCTGAGGTGTTGTGCCAACCAAAGCCCCTCAGGATAGTCGCTGTCCATTAGTATCAAATTCACCGCGCCAGTCAGAGCACCTTACAAGAGTCTCTTTCTTTCAGGCTCTCAATCTCTACGCCTGTAAGAGCGCCAAGGAAATTTGGCGACATCATTCTTCCCGCATTTTTCGTATTAGTTTGCAAGTGATGTACCCACACTTCTTTGTTGATTCCAGCACTCTAAGGTAAATCTAAAAATTATGAAATCATCTATACACACGATATCATGAACCTTGAATTTATAATTCAATTCAAGAAAAGTTAAAATGAAAGTCAAGGAATTTATGAAGTTAAGTATAAATGTAAGAAATAAGTTAATGTAACATTCAAAAAGGTTTTCAAAAGACTCATTTTAACATTTTAACTTTTTTAAAGACTCAAGTTTCAAGCTAAGTAAAGAATAAGTTGAAGTTCTATTTTTCAAAGGTATAAGGGGACTAAGTATTCCCATAAAGACTTAAAATGTTTTAACATTTAATTAGTAAGGAAACTTTTATTTACGAGGAGCCTTAGGGAATGTTTTAAGAAATGAACTATAACTTTCGAAAAGAAGCAAGTAGGAAAATTATGATTTTCAAGATACCCTTGAGCTAAGTAGTTTGAGTACTAATCTCAAAACCACAAAATCAATATGTTTTTGAATAATAAGAGTCAACATATTTGTAGGAGTAGTATTAGCACCGATATGGATGTGAGTTGAAACAACTTTTAGCCATCTTAAACCATGTAGCCACCATGGGTAGAAAAGGTTCATACTTTTTAGATGAACACTTTTAACACTAGACTAGTTGATAAAATAGGTAGTTTATGTCTTATATCTTTGTCTATGTAGAGGATGCGCTAGAAGCGTAAGGTAGATCACTGTATCATCACTGTAGCTCTGAAGTGATTATTGACGGTTAGAGAAACTCCCATAGAAATTGTTGTATTTGTAACACTACTAAAGTCTATGACCTAACCTAGAGCCTCACATGATGAAATTATACTTGTAATAGTGTATTATGTCCTAAAATAATGTATATAAAACATGTTGGAGGTATTGGAGTTAAAACATCAAGGAACGTCCTTGATATCCGGTGAACTTGTAACTTTGACTAGTGGGGTGCCTTGATAGTTTTAAGGAGGTTTCCAAAGGATTAATAATGTTGATGTGATAAGTATTGATATAGGTTCTTAACAAGGTGTAAAAGGAAGCTAGGCCAAGTGAGGAGTATCGTCCTTTAAGGGCAATCCAAAGCCAAAAGTCCAAAGGTACCCAAGAAGGGAGGCTACTTCCTCATTCTTCACGATCATGACCACGGCTCGATGTCATGACCACTGCATTGGTGGGATATGATGAAGATTACTTGGCCATGGGGAAACTGAGTTCTTGTGAACTAGCTACTGTCCAAGATACCACGAGCCACTTTTTGATTCATGGTGTACTTGACAAAAGGAGAGGGTAGCCGTGAAAATTCCTTAGCCAAATGAGGAGGGTTTAGCAAGCTGTGGGGAAGCTACTTCCTAAGAACAACCATGAGCCACTTAACGAGTCGTGGTGCATATTTGCGAAAGGGATCAAGGGGGGATCGTGGAGTTGCGTTAGAGGGAAAAAGGGTGTGGCTGGTTTTGAGGGATCTACTGCCTCACTTTCCACGACCACCACCAGGTCCATCATTCTCTTCAAGGACCATGAAGTGTAGTGTGAAAGATGATGGGGGCCAACAATTAAAGTGATGTTGGACTACAGTTCTGGAATCAAACTTAATGAAGGGTCGTTTGGGTATTTTGGGGGTGGACTATGCATTTACTTTAGATAAAAATCATTTATTTACCACTCCAAAACACAAACACAAATTTAAACCCAAATTCCTCCTACTTCTCTCTACTTTATCTCTCAATTCATCCTCCATTGAAGGAACAAGAAGCTTGAGGAAGAAGAAAAAGTATCCAAGGTTTTTACTCAATTATTGTTGATAAATATTCATTAAGGTATGTGTTATTCACTCTTGGGTTTCGTTTCCCAGGAGGTTCTTTCAATATGGTTTTCAAGTTCCTCAATTCCTAGTGTTTTCCTCTACAAATGAGTTTCCTTCTAAAGTCGATATTGATGATTAATTGTATTGAATTATGGTTGCATGTGACTAATCATTATACATTTATGATTAATTTATGTTTATCAAGGGGAATTTCGTATGGATCAAGTCTTCTTCCGAAATTCCCCAATTTTATGTTATTAATATACATTGACAAAAGTATATGAATGTGTGGTCTGTTTTACTTGTTCTAATTCGTTTCTGGACTTCCTAATATATATTGTTGTTGCTATTGATCTTTGTTCTTTAAAAACTCATGAATGAACCTTTTCCTCTTAAACCTTGATTATGAATTCGTGCTGAATTGAATAGTATTGATGCAATTGACCTAGTTATTCTGTTAATTATTATTGTAGGATGTTGATACACCTATTGATGGATAAAATTGGATTGGTTGATGGTAATACAAATGATGATGGATATTGAAGGGAAAATTTCTAAGATATTTTTTTTGAACCTTCAATTATGATGGCTTTTACTTGTTGATGAAGTTTAATTGAATCATGTCTTGTGATTTTTTAAAGTTGGTTTTGGTATGATGACGAATTTGAAATGTCTTTATTATGTGTTTCCTAGATAATGCTTAAGATTTGATGACATGAGGTTGGTTTTGAATTTTATATGTGGCTTATTATGACATGATGATGATCATATGCTAATCTCACATATGAGGAATGTATTGAAAGGATATTCTCATGCAATTCCTATTGAGCAAATTATCATGATATAGAAGGTGTTTGTATCCTATGACCTAAACTATGTTATGATGAATAATAAAGTCTTAAAGACATTTCATAAAGGTACTTTACCTTAGCACCGAGTGAACATGATAATGAGAGGTGTTGGGTTCCCATAGAGGAAGATTCACACTATAGTTCCTTATTAGGTGTTGACTCCCCTATGAGGGACACTTACCCTATGGTTTCTCATGAGATGAGGGATATAATGCTAATATGAATTTAGAGGGTTCAAGACATATCTCTTAGTTTATTAACTATGTATCCCCCTTACGAAGACAAGTTAGTGGACCCGCCAGATTTATGTGTTTATGGTTTAGTTCTACCTCGAGAAGTAGAGTATCTTCTTTCTGTGTAGGGTTCAGCGCACCGTATCACATGTTTATCTCACATGGTCTATGTCAGTTAAGTTAATTATTTCATAATGTAAAATGAAGTAATAAAGTGAACATTAACTAGGGTGACTTAAGGGGTTTGACTTAGTAATTGTAGGGGTATGGGACTCTACCTAGACATTGCACAAGTTGGCTCTAAGAGAAGTCCTAGGAGGTTGTTCTTATGTATTATGATATTATGAAATGTATATATGGTGTTCCTACATTATGTTCCTCTTACATGATGTTGGTCACATTGATGAACATGATGTTGGTCAAAATTGCTGTATGTATTGATGATTACTTCTGATGATATGTATGATGTAGCAAAGCATTACTAATGATCTCCTACCTTGTTTACATGATTATGTGGGGTTATGGGGCTACACATGATCATTGCACTTGTAAGATTGGAATGCTATTGTTTGTAAGGTTCTTTTATGTTGTTTATATATACTAAGGAACATGATATGTTAAGATAACTTTATGTTGATGTTTCTTTTTTATGAACATGTATTATGTTGTGGTTATTCCTTGTCTTGTATGTGTTATATTATTTGTGCATAAGGGTTTTATAATGAGTTAGTATGTTTCTAAAAGAAATGGCCCCTTTCATACATGTTTCCAAATGTTTATGGGCATATACATATACTTAGTACAAGTGGTGTTATGGAGATGTCAACATAAAACTCATGATGTATAAGTAAATGATAAGTTTTAAATTTTCTGCATTTTTACCTTTAACATGTTATGACAAATGCTAAGAGGCTAGTTTTAGTCCTCTTCGAGGACGATGATGCCATTTACGTCAACTAGGTGCTCCCCGAATGTGTAACTACTCTTATATATATATATATATATATATATCAATTTATTTTGATTTTTATATACACAGCAGAGATAATTGTATCTTGCATACATTTAGTATTTATAGCATGTTTCAGACATATTTCATTATATTGCATTTACTATTAAATTGCATTATATTGAAATGAGTTAAGTACGTCATTAGTTTAATAGAGCAAGGTAAGTTTTTTTTCTTACTCCTTTCAATGAAATACTCCTTTCAATCTGAAGTGTTGTTAGCATTCCAACTTGCATACTACTACATTCATTCTACTAAGCACAACTAGCCTGCATGGTATTATGTTGCAGACATAGGTAACTAGGATCAAAATTTGATGTATCGTTAATTTGGTGAGTAGGTCATAGTCAGTTGTTAAGCCTCCCTTCATTAGAGAGGACATCCTTGTCATTTTATTATATGCTTTAATTTATGTTGTTAGGATGATTGGGGGTCTGTCCGTACATCCAATTTCCCTTCAGATGCTTCCTAGATAGAAAATATTTTTTTCGTTACCCTCTCATTTCATTTGACAAGATTTTGAGTTGCCATTTTGGCAAATTACTATTTTAAAGTTATTTTTGAGTTATGTCTTATGTTTAATTCATCTACTGAGTTAAGTAAGCCCAACCAAGGGTTCGCTCAAGGCCATAAATTGTCATTGCGTCTTGGCCAGGTCCACGGTGTAGGCTCAAGGCATGACATATCCTCCAAAACTTGGAGGTAAACTTCATACTACAGTCCGAGATGATAGAAAGGGGAACATCTTGCAAACTCACTACCTCTTTCACATAATCCTTACCCAATTGTTATGCATTATTATCTATTTTTCCAAGATTAAAATGGGTTTACTTAGTAACTTTATCATCCACTACCCAAACAAAATTAAACTTCCCCAAAGTCTTAGGAAGACCAACAACAAAATCTATAACTATTCTTTCCCACTTTCATTATAGAATAAGAATTCTCTCAAGCATGAAGGCATTACATTGATGATCATATATTACTTGTTGGCAATTTTGAACTTAGGCTTCAATATATTCTTATTTATGCCCTAGAACTAATATCGTTGCTTCAAGTCTTTAAAAATCTTTGTCACACCCAGATAAATTGAATACCTCGAAGCGTGGGATTTTACCAATAAATTTGGAATCAAGTCTGCCACTCTAGCAACAGAACTTAACTCCTTCCATTAAAATTTAGCACACCTCCTGCATCAAGTGTAATATTTTGTGTCTTACCAATCACACTTTTCTTTCTAAGTTCATTAAAAATTTTATGGTCATACGGTTGGACTTGATCTTCTTAATGAATACGACCCTTTCATTAATTTTATCTAACACCCCACCTTTCTCTCAGAGGCCTATGTGCATGTACATAGATTCCAAGGTTTGAATTTCCTTAGCCAAAGGTTGTTTGAATGCGTTCAAGCAACTTAGACTACCATACTCACAACCATTCTACTTAATGTGTCTGCCACCACATTAGCCTTTCCTGGAGTATATTACATGGTAACATAAAAATCCTTGAGTAACTTAATCCACCTTCTTTGCCTCAAATTCTTATCCTTTTGAGTGAACTCATTTTCTAGACTACGGTGATTAGTAAACACGTGACACTTCAAACCGTAAAGATAACGTCTATAGATCTTAAAAGAAAACAATACCGCTGCCAACTCTAAATCAAATGTTGGATAATTCAAATCATGAAACTTGAACTGTCGTAATGAATAATATATGAAATTTTTATCCTACATCGACACCGCACCCACCCTCAATGTCAAGCATCACAATTAACAATAAAATATTTACCTTTAACGGGTAGTGAAATATTACGGTTGTGGTCAAGAGAGTTTTGAGCTTTTGGAATCTCTCCTCACATTTTTCATTCAATTGAAAAGATATCTCCTTTTTTTAAAAAAAAATTCGAGTTTGTGGGAATTGAAGAAATTTTTTTCACAAACCAAAGATAGTAGCTAGTGAGATCAACAAAACACCTAATTTAAGTCACTGAACTTGGTTAAACCACTTCATAGCCACTTAAATCTTTTTGGGATTTACTATTACCCCTTCCATTGAAATTGCATGTTCCAAAAAAGAAATCAAATTCAACAAAAAATCAAAATTAGAACATTTCGCATATAATTTTTTTTTGAATAACATGAAGAATATATGAAGATCGTCCGCATACGATTCCTCACTTTTAGAGTTAACAAAAATGTCATCAATAAACAGTATCACATATGAATCAAAATAGGGTTTGAATACACAATTATTCAAACTCATCACTGTTGCAGGCATATTTTTTAACTCAAAGGATATAACTAGGAACTCGTAGTACTCACCGTCATAGGCACATCCTCAGACCAAATCTTTAACTGATGGTTAATACCTTAAATCAATCTCATTGAAAAATTATGCAGTCTACAATTGGTAAAAAAAATCATTTATTTGAGGCAATGTGTACTTATTGTTAATGGTAAACCTATTCAATCGATAGTGCATGCACATTCTAATACTACCATACTTTTTATTAACAAATATAAAATAATCACCCCAAGGTGAAGCACTAGGACGGATGATCCTTTATCAAGAAGTTTTTGGACTTAAGAATTGATCTCTCCTAATAATGCCAGAACCTTACAGTATGGAGGGATGAAAATGGGATGAGTATAAGGTTATAAATCAATGTATATCTCAATCCATTGACATATTAGGAAAATAAGTAGGGAACACTTTCATAAAATCTAATCTTAGCAGGATTAGGCTTGTAATCCCTGTGTAGCTCTAATTTTCCCTACCTTAGATCTATAGATATCCCTAAACAAGATCGGACAAGTATGATAGACATGAGTGACTATGAAAGACTTTCAATAGGGGGTAGAAACATTGTTGGGGGCATCAACTATATCAAAAAATTATGTAAAACTCTGAGGCAAATCACAAATATACTTAATAATAAGTAGAACTCGGATCAATAACACATCAGCCATTCGGTCACAGACAAGAATAAAACCTCTGTTCACTCTGTTAGATGACTCTACCTCAGTCATCCATGAATGGCATAACACTAATCCATATCATTATGATAGGCGAGTTCTCTCTCTAGATGCATGGTATCTCTACATGTGTTACCGTTTCCCCGACCTAAATGACCTCACTGATTTCCTCCTCACCCACTTTGTGGATGTCCTCGACAATTATTACTAGCGCCTGTGAGTACACTACTCTATTATGATTCTTTATGGAATCCAAAATGAACGTGTGTGTAAAATGTCTGCTCATATGATAGGTTCTCCACAATTATAACAAGTGCAATAGAAACGTGGCATGATTCCCGCTGAAGGTGTGGCTCCCTCATTATGTATAATCAAATTCTTAGGTGAAGTTCTTGAGTTGTTACTTATAGAAGCGGGTAGTGCAAAATAAATTGGTTGCGCTGCATGTGTCATTTTACCCAAATATTTCCTAATTTCATAAAAAGGTTTATTAGGGCTAAAACCAAGAATTATGTTAGTTTTTCCGATGTTATTCACTCTTAGGTCTTGGGAGAAAAGATAAAAGAAGAAGGAGAAGGGACAAATGTGAAGAATTTATCAAGAATGCCAAGATCGGTGAGTGGAATTCATCAGGGGTAATCCTTAATAAGGTAAGTGAGATCTTTTTTGTTGGGTTAGGTTCATCCACATACAAATTTGTTTAGTTCACTAATTTTTGAGTAGATTGAAGGATGAACATTGGAGTTCTTGAAGAACAATGGCTGAATTCCTGTTTTTTGAGTTGTAGGATGGTTTTAGTTGATTGGATTCGTGTTTATGGGCTGTTTTTCGAATCTAATCTATTGGGTAGTGAGGTAATAAGTGATCCTATGTTATTATAGGTGAGATCCAGGGAAGTTAGAGGGTTTAGAGCTGAAAAACAAAGTTGAAAATTCGAATAATTGCGTCTGACAGACCCTGAGGCGCTGTGCCAACCAGAGCCCCTCAGGATAGTCGCTGTCCATTAGTATCAAATTCACCGCGCCAGTCAAAGCACCTTACAAGAGTTTCTTTCTTTCAGGCTCTCAATCTCTACGCCTGTAAGAGCGCCAAGGAAATTTGGCAACATCATTCTTCCCGCATTTTTCGTATTAGTTTCCAAGTGATGTACCCACACTTCTTTCTTGATTCCAGCACTCTAAGGTAAATCTAAACATTATGAAATCATCTATACACACGATATCATGAACCTTGAATTTATAATTCAATTCAAGTAAAGTTAACATGAAAGTCAAGGAATTTATGAAGTTAAGTATAAATGTAAGAAATAAGTTAATGTAATATTCTAAAAGGTTTTCAAAAGACTCATTTTTACATTTTAACTTTTTTAAAGACTCAAGTTTCAAGATAAGTAAAGAATAAGTTGAAGTTCTATTTTTCAAAGGTATAAGGGGACTAAGTATTTCAAAAAAGACTTAAAATGTTTTAACATTTAACTAGTAAGGAAACTTTGATTTACGAGGAGCCTTAGGGAATGTTTAAAGAAAAAAACTATAACTTTCTAAAAGAAGCAAGTAGGAAAATTATGATTTCCAAGATACCCTTGAGCTAAGTAGTTTGAGTACTAATCTCAAAACCACAATATGAATATGTTTTTGAATAATAAGAGTCAACATATTTTTAGGAGTAGTATTAGCACCGATATCGATGAGAGTTGAAACAACTTTTAGCCATCATAAACCATGTAGCCACCATGGGTAGAAAAGGTTCATACTTTTTAGATGAACGCTTTTAACACTAGACTAGTTGATAAAATAGGTATTTTATGTCTTATATCTTTGTCTATGTAGAGGATGCGCTAGCAGCGTAGGGTACATCATTGTATCATCACTATAGCTCTGAAGTGATCATTGACGGTTAGAGAAACTCCCATAGAAATTGTTGTATTTGTAACACTACTAAAGTCTATGACCTAACCTAGAGCCTCACATGATGATCTAATACTTGTAATACTGTTTTATGTCCTAAAATAATGTATATAAAATATCTTGGAGGTATTGGAGTTAAAACGTCAAGGAACGTCCCTGATATCCGGTGAACTTGTAACTTTGACTAGTGGGGTGCCTTGATAGTTTTAAGGAGTTTTCTAAGGGATTAATCATGTTGATGTGATGAGGATTGACATAGGTTCTTAACAAGGTTTAAAAGGAAACTAGGCCAAGTGAGGAGTACCATCCTTTAAGGGAAATCCAAAGCCATAAGTCCAAAGGAACCCAAGAAGAGAGGCTACTTCCTCATTCTTCACGATCAAGACCACGGCTCGATGTCATGACCACTACATTGGTGGGATATCGTGAAGGTTACTTGTCCATGGGGAAACTGAGGTCTTGTGAACTAGCTACTTTCCAAGATACCACGAGCCACTTTATGATTCATGGTGTACTTGACAAAAGGAGAGGGTAGCCGTGAAAATTCCTTAGCCAAATGAGGAGGGTTTAGCAAGCTGTGGGGAAGCTACTTCCTAAGAACAACCATGAGCCGCTTAACGAGTCGTGGTGCATATTTGCGAAAGGGATCAAGGGGGGATCGTGGAGTTGCGTTAGAGGGAAAAAGGGTGTGGATGGTTTGAGGGATCTACTGCCTCACTTTCCATGACCACCACCACGGTCCATCATTCTCTTCAAGGACCGTGAAGTGTAGTGTGAATGATGACGGGGGCCAACAATTAAAGTGATGTTGGACCACAGTTCTGGAATCAAAATTAAAGAAGGGTAGTTGGGGTATTTCGGGGGTGGACTATGCATTTAGTTTAGATAAAAATCATTTATTCACCACTCCAAAGCACAAACACAAATTGAAACCCAAATTCCTCCTACTTCTCTCTACTTTATCTCTCAATTCATCCTCCATTGAAGGAACAAAAAGCTTGAGGAAGAAGAAAAAGTATCCAAGGTTTTTACTCAATTATTGTTGATAAATATTCATTAAGGTATGTGTTATTCACTCTTGGGTTTCGTTTCCCAGGAGGTTCTTTCAATATGGTTTTCAAGTTCGTCAATTCCTATTGTTTTCCTCTACAAATGAGTTTCCTTCTAAAGTCGATATTGATGATTAATTGTATTGAATTATGGTTGCATGTGACTAATCATGTATACATTTATGAGTAATTTATGTTTATCAAGGGGAATTTCGTATGGATCAAGTCTTCTTCCGAAATTCCCCAATTTTACGTTATTACATATACATTGTCAAAAGTATATGAATGTGTGGTCTGTTTTACCTGTTCTAATTCATTTCTGGACTTCCTAGTATATATTGTTGTTGGTATTGATCTTGGTTCTTTAAATACTCATGAATGAACCTTTTCCTCTTAAACCTTGATTATGAATTCGTGTTGAATTGAATAGTATTGATGAAATTGACCTAGTTATCCTGTTAATTATTATTGTAGGATGTTGATACACCTATTGATGGATAAAATTGGATTGGTTGATGGTAATACAAATGATGATGGATATTGAAGGAGAAATTTCTAAGATATTTTTATTTTGAACCTTCAATTATGATGGCTTTTACTTGTTGATGAAGTTCAATTGAATCATGTCTTATGATTTTTTAAAGTTGGTTTTGGTAAAATGACGAATTTGAAAGGTCTTTATTATGTGTTTCCTAGATAATGCTTAAGATTTTATGACTTGAGGTTGGTTTTGAATTTTAGAAGTGGTTTATTATGACATGATGATGATCATATGCTAATCTCACATATGAGGAATGTATTGAAAGGATATTCTCATGCAATTCCTATTGAGCTAATGATCATGATATAGAAGGTGTTAGTCTCCTATGAACTAAACTATGTTACGATGAATAATGAAGTCTTAAAGACATTTCATAAAGGGACTTTACCTTAGCACCGAGTGAACATGATAATGAGAGGTGTTGGGTTCCCATAGAGGAAGATTCACACTATAGTTCCTTATTAGGTGTTGACTCCCCTATGAGGGACATTTACCCTATGGTTTCTCATGAGATGAGGGATATAATGCTAATGTGAATTTAGAGGGTTCAAGACATATCTCTTAGTTTATTAACTATGTATCCCTTTTACGAAGACTAGTTAGTAGACCCGCCAGATTTATATGTTTATGGAACTAAGAGATAGGCATAATCCCTCTATATGCCATTTGGCAATTAGGGCTTCTTCTCATGAGAAAAATATGCATCAATCATCCTCAAGGGAAGTCAACACCTCATGTGGGTCCATAGGTGGGTATTCCTCTAATGGAAGTCAACACTCTATAAGGGAGAAATAGTGAATCTTCTTCCAAAGGAAGTCAACACCTGTCAATGTCAAGTTCACTCGGTGCTAAGCTAGGTTCCCTTTATTTAAAAGCCTTTATTCCATTTATTTGTAAAGCATAGGCTTAGAAAATTTGATTACCATATGCTTTTAGCATACTCAAGCACCTATCTAGTTTTGAGTATTCTTAGGAACCCTTCTCAAGGCCCCTCTACTTACTAGACCATCATATATGTGTTTGAGTTTATACATAGATGTCAACAAACCTTTCACATAACACATTAAAACCACACATGACCATACATTCATATTCATAAACATAGAAACAAAACCTTAGAACTATCCTATTAAGATATACATGTGCAATGAATAGACAAGATCCCTTACCCTTCCCATACTAGTACACCTATCAAGTCAACCTATTAAGGAATACATGACATACTTCACATACATATGCTTTACATGCGTAGTAGTAGACGCTAGTGAATATGAGAACAACTTTTCATTCGACACTATGAACATTCATTACATTGTAAGCATGCATAATGTGTGAGTGCGTATATACATTTGTCAATATGATCACATAATGTCTATCAACAACACATTGAGGAAGCCACCCTCTTAGACCATAATACTCTTCAAGCATAAACCACATAACATACAATAACATAGGAGAATAAGTCAGCTTCATATTACACTTACGACTCCTTACTTGTTCTATTCATGAATTCACATAGGGGTACATAGGTAAGGGATCATTAACCATTCCTATCTTGCCAATGGTAGAACCTATAATTTATCCTAAAATGTACATACACATGCTCATACAATAGCCATACAACCGAAATCACAAAGAGAATAGGAAAGTAGGCATAAACTTCACATAGTATCATCATAAGCAGATGTTCACATGTTGATCAATTTGCCTTCAACGCCATGGTCAACACATAAATAGATTTACAGTAAAGTAAACACTTCCACCATAAGTGGACCATACCACACAATTTCATACATGGATTTCTCAACATTACTACAAAGAAATAGAGAAGTTGAAGTATAGAGGAATTCTTACCAATCGTTTAGCCTTTGGTCATCATTGACCATTACTACTCTTTTATCAATAAATCAAGATAGGTAATTATGTTAAGGTACCATAATCATACATGAAGTTAAGCATAATTTACCACAAGGTCATACTAAGAACTAGTACAACATATCATTAACATACTTGTATATAGAAGGACATAGACCATCAATAAACTTCACTTGCATGGATTATAAGTCGTATTTCGTCAATGCCACTAATCTAGGGCAGTAAATTAAAGAAATCATAGGTTAGATGAGATCCTACTATATTTTACAATACACTCTAGATTAATGTAAGATGCTTAATATTAGCAATTCATGGAGGATAAATTTACATATATATTAATACTTTTAAAACTATCATTCATTAATCCACATTAGATCCATTACATATAATTCATAATCACATTACATCATAGGAAGTATTTAACCATCATTTTAACATAATTTAATCTCATAATAAGCATGCTAGAATCATCAAAGTATAGGCTAAAGCATGTAGGTCAATCTTACCAAGATTCCTTTGATTCTATTAATAAGGGTTCATACCCATAATATATTAATAATATTAAATTAGGAAAGTGGCTACAATTATCATTACCCAATTGAATTCCCATAAACCCAATTGAATTCCCATAATAATCACCATGAATCCTGACTTTCAGTGAATACGTAGAACATAGGCTAGTTTTGTTTAAATCTTCACACATGGATTTGAATGGATAATTCATCAACGATTCATCATAAATCTACATACTTTACAGTATACATATTCATATTAACATAATTCAATCACAATTCGATATTCATAAGATCAAGTTCTAGAAGCCATACAAAGTTGAAAATTGAGTTTCTGAAAAAGCATGGGTTCTTCATGCAATAGGATTGAAAATCACGTCAAAATTAGTATGTACTCATCAATACATAACATATGATGATTTTGAAATCAATTTAAGATAGAACCCATGGCTAGATTTAAGAAGGTGAACTTTGATCATGGGAACTCTTTTGAAAAAATTCATATTAACTCTCTAGATGAAATGATAACTAGAGATTAAGGATCACCATACCTTTATCTAGTTGAAAACCTCAAAAAATTAGTGATTCATCCATGTAGATCCCAGCTACGAGCTGTTGTTGAGCTTCACCAGCAATGGTGGTTTTTGGAGAGAATATTTTGGATGGAAAAGTTTCAATTCGTTGAAGAGGATTTGAAATAGGTTATTCACGTGATAGATGACTTATATACACCAAAAAGTAGCTAAATAAACTATTAGAATAAGTTTAGGATGTGGGTTGAATTTCCCATTCACCCGTTAAATGAAACAAACGCAGGCACCAGTTTACAGGCAACCATCGACGGAGTAATCGACCGGCTGTAGGTCAGTCTACTGGACGTCCTTGGACTTCCGTCGATTCGTTATTAGACAAATTTTGGGTTGATATATGCCCAATATAAATATAAATTGACAATACCTCACATACGGGCCGTTTATTAACCAATTTGCCGTCGTTTGTTGCAAAGACAGTGTCTCGACCAGCCATTGGTCCTTCTTATGGGTCCTTTTGCGGGACCCTTTAGAAGTCGTACCCAGAACATTTCAACGTAAATACAAACCATAAAATTTTTTATACCATCCACATAAGTTTCACCCAAATTAAACACCTGCAACTCGTCCAAACAGGCTAGGCCCCATCAAGACACATGTTGAACGTCTTAAGAGCTATGTTTTGATTGCCTTGGACGTTCTTGGTCATTTGACCTCCAAACATCTCAAAAATCCATATACCATCCTTAAGAATCATTATAAATATTTTATACACTTAATAATATCATGAAAAATAGTCTATAAACACGCATGGACACATGAGGTACATAGCCGACTAGTCGTCAAACGTTTTGGTCGTCCCTTAACGGTCGACTTCCAAATAACTTAAAACTTTACACACTAACTCTAAATCATATTATAATTCATTTTATAACCTTACTACCTTAAGAAAAAAATTTTAGGTTTTAGACACCCTATCTCATTTTGGTGGTTTACAATGTGTGCTCATGCAACATGGAAAATTCATAGTGTATGCCTCTAGAAAATTCAAGCCACAAGAAAATAATTATCCAACACAAGAACATGAGGATAAGAGAGTATAGAATATTCTACCAAAGAGGCCTAAATTTATGCAAAAGAAGGTGGTAAGAGCTTCTAAAAGACTATCGTATGAGTGTCTTTCACAATCCTAGCAAAGATAATGTGGTGGCGGATGCCTTGAGTCTAGTGTATATAGTAGTGTTGTTCATGTGGTTTTTGAGAAGAAAGAATTAGTGAAGCATGTTCATCTGTTGGCATGGTTGGGTGTCCGATTAGAAGAATCTTCAAAGGGTGGTTTTATTGTTCGTCACAACTCTGAGTCCTCTTTAGTGATGTATGTGAAATCTAAGCAATGACTTGATACCCCATTGATGGAGTTGAAGGAGTCGATCCTTAGAAAGAATAATGAATCATTCTCCCAAGGGTAGGATGAGGTACTTACGTACCAAAGAAGATTATGTATACCGAAAGTGGATGGTCTAAGGGAGAAAAATCATGTATGAGGCTGATGGATCCCGATACTTCATCCATCCCGGGTAACAAAATTGTATCATGACGTGCGTAATATATATTAGCGGAATATAATTAAAAGAGAGGTAGTTAAGTTCGCGTCGAGGTGCTAAAATTGTTAACAAGTCATAGTCGAGCATCAATGCCCGAGTGGTCTGACCCAAGATATTGATATCCCCACTCGGAAGTTGGAAGACATCAACATGGACTTTTTTGTAGGGTTTCCTCAATCAAATCAGCAACCAGACTCAATATGGTTCCTATAAAGATGTCTTACTCAGCGGAGGAATATGCTAAATTGTATATTAAGGAAATCGTGAAGTTGCATTGGGTCCCGTAGTCCATCATTTCGGATAGAAAACTCAATTCACTTAACTTTTTCTGAAATCTTTCCAATATGGACTTGGAAGGAGAATAAAGCGTACAAACGCTTTCCACCCTCAAATTGATGGACAAGCCGAGTGCAGTATTAAAAATTTAGAATATATGTTGAGGGCTTGTGTGATTGATTTCAATGGAAATTGGGATGATCACCTACAAATAATTGAGTTCTCCTACAACAATAGATACAATGAAAGTATCGGTATGGCACATTTTGAAGCGCATTATGGTATAAAGTGTCCATCCCTAATTTGATGATTTGAAGTGTTAGTTTTCTTTTCTTGATCCCAAGTTATTGTATGAAGCCAAGAATAAATATTTACTCATAAGGGAGAGGTTGAACATGGATTTTTTTCGGCAAAAGTGTTATGCCGACAATGGAAAGAGAGACCTTGAATTTGAAGTAGGATATTTGTTGTATTTCAAAATTTCACCCATAAAATGGGTAAGGAGATTTGTAATGAAGGGAAAGCTTAGTCCTTTTTATGTGGGCCCCAATAAAATTTTGAAGCGAGTTGGGAGTTTTTCCTATGAGTTAAGGTTGCCAAAAAAGTTGGCCATGATTCATCCGGTTTTCCATTTTTCTATCCCGCTTCCGTTCTTCCTCTATAAGGATTAGGGGTAAAGGAGTACCTATATTATTAAGATGTCCCGGTTGTAATTTTGGATAGTAAAGGTAACAAATTGAGGAATCATGAGATTTCCTCCATAAAAGTTCTATGGAGGAACCACTTTGTTGAGGAAGCTACATGGGAGGCCGAGGCCGACATGAAATTCCGCTATCGTTATATTTTTCCCCTTACTCTTTGTCAAGGTTTAGGTTAGTAGTCCCTTATAGGTCTACTATGTATAATATTTATCTTATAATGTTTTTTCTAAATATATTTGCATATTGTAGTAGATATTCATGCTTAAGTTGAGTTCTTCTCTTTCCATGAAAAAAATGCTTATTATGTTGGCTTTCACTTAAGTGTGTTGTGAGCTATAAGTTTTCATGGAAAATTATAATGAGCATGTTTGATGTGGGTTTTATAAGAAATAAGCATGTCAAAGTTAAATATTCATTTTCATCTCAAACTAAAATGGAGAAGGTAGTACCTCCGTAAGCGATACGAAAAAGTGAGCTTTTATTATGGTATGTGTGGTTTATGTTCCTATATGTTTATGCTTTGTTTTTATGTTGAAGGAAGTTGAAATTTACTCTTATGATCTGTGAATCATTATGATTTTTGTTGTGGTTGGCTGCTAGTCTTGAGTTCTTTCTCTTTTTCCCAACAAAAGGTTTAAGGTGTCATTCGGGGAAGAATGTTCCTGGGGGGGGGGGGGATATTGTAACACCTCAGAAATACATGACCTATAATAGAGTCTAATAATTTGAATAATAATCATTTTATACCTAAATAAGTATAAATAACTTGTTTGAAAAGTATTGGAGCCATAATATTATAGAAAATCCTTAACGTCCTGAAACTAGCAAAATTCAACTATGCTGACATCCCTATGTTTAATGAAGGTTTCAGAGGGTTATATGAAGTCCAAAACTTGTAAAAATACTTTGAATATGTTCAATTCAGTATGGAGGGTAAAAACATACAGTCATGAGTCCCCAAGGACTAGCGGAATGGTGGGAGCACCCAGAGTTGGTCGAGGAAGCTGCCAAGGCAGCTTGGTCTTAGGCAGGTTCTGGTGGCTGCTGCACTTCGCACAGCCTTCAAGTGGGAATATGGTGTTGGTATCTCGATGCGGGAATAACACGGACCCTACTGCCTCAAATCAAAATTCGATAATAAATTGAAGAATTATCCCCGTGACGTGCACCTACTTTCCAGATATCGTAAAAGTCATATTTTTGGTGTTTTGATTTCAAAAAATGACAAATTTAGTGAGGTTTCTTTTTTGTAATTTAATGGGTGAATATATATAATTTATTAGTATCAGTTTTATGGGTATTCCAATCTATTCTCACAATTTGAACTCAAAAATCTCTCTCTCTCTCCTAAATTCTATGTTCCTCCAAAACTACATTGAAGACCAATAGAGCTCAACGAAGAAGATCAAGTCTTCAAGTATTTCAACCCAATTTCGTGGATCTCTAGTAAATAAGGTATGGTTTCTTTCTCTCTTGGGATTCCATTCACTAAGAGTTCCTTCAAAATAGGATTTCTAGATCCCCCAAAACAAGGGTTTTTCTCCTCACATGGGTCTTCTTTCTAAAACAAAATTGTGAGTTACTTGTGATGAATTATAATGAATTAATGTTGAAAAAGTATTAATTGATGGAAAATTAATGAACTCCTATGAGTTTTTCCTTGAGGCATACCTTTCCCCCAAATCCCTAATTTCTTGGATTGATCAAGGTTTATTGTTGAGGGTGATGAACATGTCCCTTGTCTATTTTGATTTTAGCTATGTTAATACATCATGAATTTATCTATTTTATATGTTGGTTGTGAGTTCTTGGGTATTGAAATATTAAGTTCCACGAAGGTAAATGAGGTGAAATCCACTTATGTGATAATGATGTTATAGCTAATTGTGTAGTTGTGATGCTGGTGACATGAATCCCTCATCCCTAACCCAAGATCTATTAATTGGCTATGAAATATGTAATTATGTTATGATGTGATCATTATATGATTGAATGTAGTTTCTTATGATTATAATGTTATGTCTAAACTGCGAGGATATTTTTCACTTGTGATCACCTATGATCTATTATGACAAGATTATACTTAAAGGTCGAAAAGAGACTAATGTGATCTTGTATGATGTTATATGATGATTAATAAAGGGAATAGTTTCTTAGCAACAAAAGGACATGTAAATGAGATGGAAGTCTCACTTTAGTAAATCCGGGTTCCCATATGTGTTTCCTCACGTTAGTAAGTACGGATCCCTAGTTATGTGTTGTATCATGAGATGGAAACCTCCACGTTAGTAATACAAGGTTACTACGAACAATATCCTTGAACCTTAACTATGTGACCACATATGATAATAGCTTAGTGAATCCACATGGATAGCTATGTATGAATTTTTACACCTTAGGCAAGTGTTAACCCTCTCTTTTCTTTGTTGGAGTAGGACACCGAATTTCATATAGCTCACATGGTCTAATATTTCTTATTGCACTTCTTTACCTGACGTAAAAGTAAATAAATAAGTTATGTATGTGAACTCTTATTAGGGTTGCCTTGAAGGATTGTACATAAGATAAGAGTGGGTATAGGACTTCTCTTACTCATTGCACATGTGGGGTCCTAAAGGATGATCCTACCAGTGTTCTTTTTATGATTATGCTTATGTTCAGAAGTTATGAGTAGTATTCATGTATTAATAATTTTATGATGAATTATGATAATATGTTCAAGTGGGTTGATTACAGTGATATTTAGCCTTAGACATGATTATGGAGTTTTATCTTTTGCATTGCACAGGTATAGCTTGGGATCTATATGTTGGGTTGCTGTTAAGTTTAATTGACTTATTATGTTTTTTATATATGCATGTTGAGGTAAATTTATAAATAAACATAGTTTTAACTAAATTTTCCTTTTTTCATGAATTGATGATTTTGTGTATAGGAGTAATACTTAGTACATATGGTTTGTACTAATCCATATTTTCTCCCCTTTTCCCAAACATTTTAGGTTTGGGCCATTGAAGAGATTCGTGGTCATTGAAGAAGAAGACTTGGATCTTTCCTAAGTCAATTAGTTAGTCCTCATGAGTTTTGAGGATAAAGCCACTCATCAAGCGTTATTGATTTCATATATATTTTGAGACAATTATTCCATTCTCGTGTTCAGACATTTATTGTAGCCTATATGGCATAATGTAATAGACTAAGGCCTATGGCTAAACTATTTTGATTCATTCTTTAGATGGTTTACTGTGAGACAACGTATTAGACTAAATTCTTATATGTTATATGTTGTTTATGCGAGAAGCCTATGTATTCTTCTTACGTAGAGGTCTATGTAAACCTCCTTTCTAAATAAGCAAAAGTTTTTAATTTTCATGTATTTTCTTACCTATTATGTGCTATAACGAACACTAAGGGTTTGTCTTCGTCTTCGTAGAGGACGATGACGCGCGTAATGGCTACAGTGTACATTGGGCTGTTACATATAAGTGGTTTCAACTTCAAGTACTTAGTCACCGTTGCGTGTTCATTACAAGTCATGACGAAACTCAACAAAGGATGGAAAAAAGAATCATTATGTACTGTTCCATCAGCCTGGGGTACAGTGATAGCAATCGGGTGATTGGTGGGAGCTTTAGTTTTTTGAATAGAGGGAATCACTCAAGGACCAACAATTCCTTTCAGGAATTACATTATATGTTTAGCTAACACTGGTATAAGGGAGGAACACTTGTAGTCTCATCCTAAACCTGTTCCTCTTGTCCAACATTCTCCTCATCCTTAACCGCTACGCACTTTTCTATTTTATAATGATGTGAAAAAGGGATCTTATTTCTGGGAGAATTGTAAATTGGAGCTTCATCCTTAGTATGTTATATCCTTTCTCGGCGTCCACCCTTGCTCTTCCTCTACCCCTACCTTAATTATGACCTCTTGTTGTCGATTCCTTAGGTGGCGCATTAATAAGACCTACGAGCCTTACATCATTGAGCCTAATGTTAAACATCTGCTAAAATAAGAGTATAAGATATAAATACACTCTTGAATTACAAGGTAAAAAAGAAATTAATTTATATAAGGATGAATACAAAAGAGAACATAGAGATTTCCTAAAGTCGTGTAGCCTGTCAAAGAAAAATATAGACAATTCCGTAGCATAATGCAAGACTCTACAAGAAAATTTTAATACAATGAGATCAAAAACACTTGTTGTAATACAATCTTTTTCACGACCAAGACCATCTGGATTGGCACCCACACTAACCACCCTGGGGGACAACTTTCACTAAATCCCAACTAACTAAATAAATAAAACTAAAGCATATAAGATATAAAATCATATTTAAATGTCTAAAGGAAAAACAAGAAATTCCTATAAACTATGACTTCTAACAAACAATTGTGGAAATAAAGCCTAGAAACTGCAAGTAAAAATGTACAAAAATTCTAACAAGGGACCAAAAATATAAAGAAAATGGATACAACTCAAATAAATATAAGTTTCTAAAGCACTAGTTTAACTATGAATATGTGGACAGAAACACGAAGAGAAATCATGGCAGCCATGATAAAATGTATTACCCTTGAATTCACATAGATCACTAGTCTTCTAAACGAGGTCAGTCACTAGCCATCTAGAGATACCTTGTATTCAATAAAGGAAGAGCAACTGAAGTATGAATACACATTGTGTGCTGCTAGGATTACACGACTATATCAATAGGTGAAACATATATAAGTCAATAAAACAATTAAAAACATCCATACACTGAACATATACAATATAAATTATCAATTACTAAATATGTACAATTTCATAATCTCGAAGGTATACATATATGGCAAGTCATTTCTCCTATCATGGAGCTCATACCCAAAATGTTTTTATGGGCGTACATAGTGAGAAATCAAGTTTAGTATGTCATACATTAAAGCTAATCCCATATATCCGTCGAATGGTGGAACTTGATTTAAGTTAGTATGTCAAAATGAAAAACTCGATACATGTTAGTGTGTAGGAATGTAAAACCCGATTCAAGTTTGTGCACTGGACGTAACAGACAATCCATTCAACAAGCCACAATTACAATCACAATGTACTGTCTCATAATCATCAAGTAAAGTCATGTTTCATGGCATACAACAATTCCCTCATCCTCATTCACGGTTAGTGTGATCAATAATGGAATATTCACATACATACATGCATTATAATGAAGTCATCACTAACATACATCACACCAACATGTATCACACCCATCACCTACTTGAAACAAAGCTTGAATCCCCTAAGAAACTTGATTCTTCTCTTTCAAGATCCATTACGCTTTTTCTTGGTCTATAATCAACCAATATAACACGAGTATAAATAAACAAGACCTAATTACCCTTACTATAATCAATAATTGCAATCCTTTGTCGAACCCTTGTTCTTCATACAAAAATTATGGCTTTTTACATCATAAATCACAAATCAAAACCCTCCCCATTGATAATTACCCAAGAGACTAAGTTCTAAGGATCACAAAAATGGATTCAGTGAGTAAAAACCTTACATTTTGTGCTAGAAGAGGTGGAAAACCTTCAAGAAATACCTATGGCCTATTTTTTAGTTCTCGATGTCGTAAATAATAAAATAAAACTTTTTTGGAGAATATTTTAGACTCAAGTGGCGGCTGAGCAGCAATAGCTGACCCTATCCCTCTACAGCCGCCCCTTGATATCTTGATGTTCTTAAATTTAGTAGGTACTCCTTTAGATCATAATGTTTCTACGTTCGGTAGAACAAGGACTAACATGACTAAAATTAGAGCAGAGATGGACCTATTAAAACCTCTTCCTTGATATTTGCGGACAGGGCAAAAACATAATGATTCTCCTCTCACAAAATTCAAAAAAATATATTTAATATGGCATATTGAAATACTTCAAAAATTTGAACAGGACATCACGAATTTTAGAGTCTAATAAAACAAAAACGTTGAGAAGAGGGGGAACAAACTCAGCTAACTAATACTAATGATCAAATTGTAACATAAATGAAGGAAATCAAAAATATATTATTGCAAAACAAGGGAAGATTACAAGGGGGGATTAAACAAAGGGAAAGAAATATATAAGTGGAGCACTCTTCCATAAAGGAAGAAAATAAAACTAAGTCCATTGAATAAACATATACTGATATGTCATAAAATATTATTGATATTGCTACAAAAAGAAACAAGAAAAAAACAACAAAAATCCAAGAAATAGTTTGATCACATAGATACCTGTAAGACGCACAAGAAGAATCATCTTTCCAAATTGTTAATGAAGTGGAAAACAAAAACCAAGGGAAAAAGCAGAATACTGAAACAGAGAAGTATGTTGAGTAGCAACAAGAGAATGGTGAACAAAGTAGTGAGAACACAACGTAGAGAACAACTGAGTAGCTGATCAAACTCATGTCTGCTACACCGAAGTTGGTTGAGAAAACATCGACAACAAAATAGAAAGTGCTAATGAGTGCAATAGTAAAAAAGGAATCAAGATAGAGGAAACATAGTCCAGCAACCTTAATGTGGGTAAGTATGCACACAAGCATCAATAAAAATTTTAAAGGTAGTGAATATACATAAAATGAACAAATTAAACTTAAAGTCACTTCATTCCAAGTATACTAAAGAATTAACAATCTAATTATAGAAGCAAAGAAAGATCCTCAGGTGAGAACTTGAACTATTTTATGGAGGAGAAGATCTCGACTTTCTCAAGGTTGAGCACTTATGTCCTTATCAACTTTGGTAACATATTTTAGTGGTATACTAGTAAAAGCCATAGGAAAGACAACATATAGAAATCCAACGAGTATTATTTGACCAAATACATTTTAAGAAATAATTTGATATACACAATATGGAGGCAACAATGGGTCCCCCAACTATCTCTCCGAGTGCGTTAAACTTTAAAGCATAAATCATATCTAAAAATATCCATATATAAAATTACATCATTATTATGGAAACAAGTTTTTCTAGTGGACAAATTGTGACTAAACATGGACATTAAACATGAAATTCAGAAAAAAATTCCTTTTTTTGGACAGTTTTTAATTTTAATATTTAAATGTTCGATCAGGAATGTCTAAAAAAATAAAATTCTTAGTAAAAATTGAGATACTGAATTATTTTTATTAGTTAAATGCATAATGCTTTAGCTACATCTTTCTAGTCGGAAAGGTTATAATTATTTCATGTGGCTAATATATATTATAAAACATCAAGGTTTGTAACAATTGAATAAAAATCAACTATACATATTCCTTTCAAATGATAACAGTGAAAGAAACTATACATTAGAGTTATGAAAAAAGAACTTCACTTATTCATAAAAAAAATAAAAAAATTATAATATGATCGTCACTACTGACAATCTCAAGAAAATATTCATATACATATATGATGCGAAAAAAAAAACTTAAAGTTTTTCCCATACTTTTTCTTCCGTGTGGATAGTTAAGACCTCAAATTATCATCTCACATAGATTTAAAGGATACATGGACATTGACTCTAACTAGGATAGCAACTAGAAGTATTGTATATCTACCTCTTGTATCTTTTTGTTTTGTGTAGTCTTGTAACGATAGAACACCTAGCACCTTGAGTATTCTAGTAATGAGAGGAAACATGGGTCCTCAAGGAAACCTCTTCTATAACTATTGATTTTTCTTCAATGATAATAAATATAAGAAAAGTTTTTATATCATGGTGTGGGAGACTTAGTGGTTCAAACAACCCTACGACCCTTTTTTCCTCTTTAACAAACATAACGCCAATGGATTGAGCCACCTTTGCGAATCCAATAATGGTATACGTCACATCCTCCCAAAACACATCCAGAACTCTAGTTGTTGCAGAATCTAATAAGGAGGTTTGATGATAGTGATGAGCACATTAAAGAGTTGAGGAGTGACTTAGCGAGTATTGGGCAAAAAGTTAATGCACATGCAATATCGATCAAGTATATTGAGTTTCAAATGGACCAATTGGCTTCGACTGTGAACCCATGCCAAATGGGCATTATTTGTAGTAATACTGTGGAAAATCTGAAAAATGATGTACATTGTATAACAACTCCAGATGGTCAGCAAACCATTGACTCGGCGATGCTGTTTGGTGTAGAAAATATGATAAGAGGTGATGATGAGGTAGTGGAGGTTAGTGGTGAGTTAGAAGACAAAACTGGAAAAAAATCTAAGGTACACCAAAAGGTGACCCTCATACATAGACCACCACATCCATTCCCACAGAGATTAGTGAAAAAGTGCGAGGATGGTAGATACCGTCGTTTTATCACTATGCTCTGACAACTTTCCATCAATTTCCCTTTCATAAAGGCTCTTTAACAAATGTATGGTTAGGCAAAGTTTATGAATGATATGGTCACTAAAAAAGATCGATCAGTTTCGAGGATGATGATAGAATGCATCATTGTTATTCTATTGCTATGAGGTCTCTATGGAAAAGAAAGAAGATTTGGGTGCCTTAACTATTCCATAGACAATCAGGTTATATAACACTTTGAAATATCATTATGTGATCATGGGGAAAGGATAAATCTCATTCCTCTCTCTCTCTTTACAAGAAGTTGGGTTTGGGTGACCCAATGCCCATTGCGATGCGTCTACTGATGGCCAATCGAACGGCAAAGAGGCTTACTGATATACTTTACGATTAGCTAGTAAAGGTGGAATCATTCATATTTCTGGTAGATTTTGTGATTCTAGATGGTGAGGTTTATTTTGACGTAACTATTATTCTTGGGTGGTGATTCCTTATTACTAGTAGAGCCTTGGTTGATATGGAGAAAGGGCAAATGAAATTTCGGTTGAACAATGAAGAAGTAACTTTGAAACTTTGCAAGTCCATGAGGTAAAGCAGTGATATCAAATCGGTATCTGCCATATCTTACAGGGTTGAAAAGTCATTTGAGGTACAAATAGGTGAGCGTCTAGGTGTAGAAGCACTAGCAGTAGTGATCAAGAATTTTAATAGTGATTACATTGAAGAGTATGGGTCATTGGTCGCGGCACATCATCGAGGTGATGTTTGGTATAAACCAAATAAGTTGGAGTTAGATATGAAGCTTCGCGAGTCTCCACCCATGAAACCATTTATAGAGGAGGCTCCAAATGTAGAACTTAAGGCTCTACCACCGCATCTGAAGTATGTATTCTTAGAAAAAGTTACACTTTGCCAGTAATTAATGCATCAGATTTGAATATGCTTCAAGTTGAGAGTTTGGTAAAGGTGTTAAAAAGATTTTAAATAGCTATTGGGTGAACTATTGCAGACTTTATTGGGATCCCTCCTAGGATTTGTTCACATAAAATCAAACTCATGCCAGATTATAAGCCCTGTATTGAGCACCAGAGACGTCTAAATCCACCTATGCAAGAGGTGGTGAAGAAAGAAATCATTAAGTGGTTGGATGCTAAAGTAATATTTCCTATCGCCAATAGTAGTTGGGTATGCCCTGTTCAGTGTGTACCAAAGAAAGGGGGAATGCTACGGTCCCCAATGACAAAAATGAGCTTGTTTGGATGAGGCCGGTGACTTGATGGAGGGTATGTGTGGATTATCGGAAATTAAATTCATGTACCAAGAAGGAACATTTTCCTATTCCCTTCATGGATTAGATGTTGGATAAACTTGCAGGAAATGAGTGGTACTATTTTTTTGATGGCTATTCGGGTTATAATCAGATTTCAATTGCACAAGATGATCAAGAGAAAACCACCTTTACTTGACCTTATGGAACCTTCGCATTCACGGGAATATCATTTGAGTTATGTTATGCACCAGCCACATTTCAGAGTTGTATATGTCAATATTCTCCGATATGGTGGAGGACACTATTGAGGTGTTTATGGATGATTTTTCAGTGGTTGGTGACTCTTTTGAGCGGTGTTTGAGTCATTTGTCTGAGTTTATTAAGAGATGTGAAGATTGTTACCTAATTCTAAAATAGGAAAAATGTCACTTCTTGGTGAACAAAGATTGTATTTGGTCATTTCATATTAGAGAAGGGTATAGAGGTTGATCCAGCTAAAGTTGAGGTGATAGAGAGACTTCCTCCACCCATATCTGTAAAATATGGGAGAACTTTTCCTGGGCATGCAGGCTTTTACCGGAGGTTCATCATGGATTTCTCAAAGATTTCACATCCTTTGTAAAATTTCCTTTAAAAAGAGTCTAAGTTTTATTTTGATGAATCATGTCTTAAGGAATTTGTTGAGTTGAAGGAAAAGTTGGTTTCTGCAC
This sequence comes from Solanum lycopersicum, assembly GCF_036512215.1. Taxonomy (NCBI): domain Eukaryota; kingdom Viridiplantae; phylum Streptophyta; class Magnoliopsida; order Solanales; family Solanaceae; genus Solanum; species Solanum lycopersicum. The sequence continues at coordinate 21,546,915 of NC_090809.1, forward strand.
CTATCATCATTTCTCCATGTTGGAGAAAGCCATTTGAGGTGATGTGTGAATAGAGTGGGGTTTCTCTTGGTGCGGTATTGGGACAAATAAGGGATAAAATCCTTTATCCCATTTACTATGCTAGTAAAGCCCTTAATAAAGCCCAAAAGAACTACACACCGATTGAACAAGAGCTCCTCGCAGTAGTCTTTGCTTTCTAGAAATTTTGCTCCTATTTGCTTGGCATGAGGTTTATAGTGCATACTATTACTGTTTTGAGATATTTGATGGCAAATAAGGATGCAAAATAGAAGTTTATTTGTTGGGTATTACTATTGCAAGAATTTGACATAGAGGTTAAAGATAAAAAAAGGGAGTAAAAATCAAGTTGATAATCACTTGTCCCGATTATAAGATTAAGCAATGAGGGAGTTAGGTGAAAAGACTGAAATTGATTATACTTTACCTGATTAGTATGTATTGGGTCCCACCCAAGACTTGGTTGCATGGTTTGCAGATTTTGCGATTATCTGGCTAGTGATATCATCCCACCAGACTTGTACTTTCATCAAAGGAAAATGTTCATGGATTATTTAAATATTTGTTTTTGGGATGATTCTATTTATATAGGGGCTGCACCGATGGGCTTATTCGGTGTCGTGCGCCAAAAGTTGAGATTTTGTGTGTTTTGGAGGCATTCCATTCTTCGCCTGTAGGTGGACATCATAGTGGTATCCAGACTGCTGACAAGATCATGCAATGTGGATACTAATGGCAAACCATTCACCAAGATGCGCATGAGTTTTCCATGGCATGTGATAGATGCCTAAGAGATGGTGGCATTTCGAGAAAGAAAGAGCTCCCTATAAATCCCATTCTTGACATTGAATTGTTAGATGTGTGGGGCATTGAATATCTGGGCCCTTTTCTGAGATCTCATGGGATGAAGTACATTTTTGTGGAAGTTGATTATGTGTAAAAATGGGTAGAAGCTATCGCACTTGCGAATGATGAATTGAAAAGTGTCACTTCGTTCTGGAAAAAGAATATAATTTCTATATTTGGCACTCCAAGGGCTATTATAAGTGATTGGGGATCCCACATTTGCAACAAGCAGTTTAAAGGATTATTTGAATAATATGGGGTTCGCCATAATGTGGCCACTCCTTACCATCCTCAAAATAGTGGCCAAGTTGAGGTGTCAAAAAGGGAGATTAAACAGATTTTTGCAAACACGGTGAATGCTAGTATAAATGATTGTCAAGGACCCTTGATGATGCTCAGTGGGCCTACCGGAAAATATACAAGACTATCATAGTTATCTCCCCATACAAACTTATATATGTGAAGGCTTGTGACTTACCGGTTGAATTAGAGCATAAGGATATGTGGGCAATGGAGAAGTTAAAAATGGATTGGAATGAGTCTGCGGAACAGAGGTTAAACGGGTTGAATGAGCTTGATGAAATTTTCTTGAAGCATATGAAAGTTCAGCCCTCTACAAAGAAAAGATGAAGAAGTATCATGACCAAAAGATTTAGAAGCGCGATTTTTTGGTTAGGGATTTGGTGCTTTTGTTTAATTCTAGGTTTCTTTTGTTTCCGGGAAAACTAAAGTCCAAGTGGACTGGTTCATATTTGATCTCCCAACTATTCCCTCTTGGTTCGGTTGAGTTGGAGAACAAGGAGGGTGTGAGGTTCAAGGTTAACGGGCAGCAAATCAAAATCTATTTAAGGCATACTGAAACGGCGAATGAAGTGATCGAGGCATACCATCTTGATAAAGTCTGAGTAATCAAGAGTCCTCCATCGTGCCGCGACATTAAATCAAATGCTGTCTAGGAGGCAACCCAATATGTATCCTCTAACCAACTATAGGTTTTTTATGATTTTCATGGCATAGTTCCATTAATTTTCATTTATTACTTATGTCACATCTCAATGTTCCTTTATTTTTATTTAGAAGTGTTGGCTAGAGCATATAGTAGGGTCGGTGATAAGGTATCCCTCAAGCAGAAATTGACGGTTCGTCCTGCATCATTATTAACAAAGTCAGAACCTTTGTTTTTTATTTTATAAAAAATTATTCTAAGTATCCCTCGATGGACCCCCATGAAGGACTGTTTTTCCCTTAACGGTCTGTCTTGCATAATCGTCGCCACTGTCAGAACCTTTTTTTCGGATGTATTCAAAATTAATTCTATGTATCCCTCGATGGACCCCCGGGCAGACCATCTCTCCTTTGATGGACCGTCGATGGGTCCATCCTTCACTCTGTACTTCTGCACTTTAATTCCTTTTTTGTGTTTAGTTTCTGTATTTTATACTTTTGCATGTGTTTCAGGCTTCCACTTGTACTAACTACTTTCCTTTGTAGGTACAAATTGTACCTAAACACTACCGTGTGTACTCACAAGTGCGTTTTAAGTTCGCCGCCCCATTGAAGTGGTTGGTCAAAGGCTAAGACAATGAGCGGGAATCAGAGTATGTGCCACCGGGCACCCTCACTCCTCCCAGTAATTCCCGCACTACCAGAGCTATGCCAGTGAGGGAGGCGTTCGACTTTGTCACTTCCACCTACTCTGATGAGAAGAGCATACTGACCGACACACCTTCTAGGTTGGCTACTTATTCTGAGGGAGCGTCTGGCTTCGTGGAGTCATCTGGTTCTAAGCAATCTTTCTTCTCAATGGACACTAGCGGATCTAAACAGACTTCTGCTTCTGCCTCATTTGATAAGGCTGATACTGCTGACTCTACTCCAGCAACCCAGACTGGCGTCCCAGCTCTGGTTGCTGATCATACCAACCGGTGGTGTGTCGACGGGCAGTATCAAGTCTACACTAATACCAAGATTCCCAATGACAAGGGGGTCATGACTCGAACCCTGCCACTTGAGCGGTAGGTTCTCACAATGAGTCTACCCACAATGCCAGCCATTCATGAGTTATTAACAAGACATCGGCTTGAGTGGACGGCTGGAGATGTAGGCAGCTATAGCGAGGAGATGGTCCAAGAGTTATATGCCTCCTATGTGGGAACTCTCCGATCTTAGATGGAAAGGAGGGCAGCTCCCGCCAAACATGCATTTTTGGAGTACGTCTGAATCCGTGGCAATCGGGTTGATACTTCCTCTTATGCCATTCGCAAGTTCCTCTATGGCACGGATGTAGATTCCACCCGGACCCCTTTTAAAATTGAGTTTGTCTATCGGTGGAAGTTGAATAAAGATGGCCGGTTCAAGCGTGACACATATGTGAGAGAGATTACCAAGCGGTGGATTGCACAGAACTTCTCCGTAGATGGTGAGGCAACCCATTGGATGCTTGAGCCCAAAGAGAGTATCAAGAAGGCCAACCTCACCTTCACAACCAAGTTCTTATGGCTATTAGTCTGACAGTGCCTTTCCCCTATTACTATTGCTAACGTATTCACTTGGGATCATGTAGTGCTTATGGAGGCCATGGTTGCGATGTTCGAGGTGTACTTCGCATGGCTATTGCAGGCGGTGATACATGAGATGGACTTTAAGGCCACTACTACTTACCCCTTCTCGTGCATGATCTTTGAGTTATGCAGGTCTTCAAGAGTTCCCGTGTAGCACATTGATGTGATAAAGACCCCCGCCCGACACAATGGATATTTTCCTCATTAGGGATAAGGCCAACGAGTTGGTTTCCCAAAGAGTTCCCGTGCAGAGGTTCAACCGCTCGGTGGGAGGCCACTGTAGAGCAAGCCCAAGAGGCTAATCTGGCTACTTCCGAGCATATGACACCACCCCGATTTAGTCTATACCGGGTGCTAACACTACTCTAAGCTCCTCCTGCTTGACCCTTTCTGCTTCACTGGTCTCGTTTGATAGGGTGCAGAAATTAGAGGCCCAAATGGCCATATTTATGCATCACATCAGCCTTGGATGTAGATGTCCATTGCTGAGGCGAAGGAGCAGATACACAGGAAGATGGCCCAACAATTTGAGTGGCAGATCATGGAGTTCCACCAGCTGTTTGATGCATTTAAGTTGCGGGTTCCCGCCTGGCCAGCCCCTATAGCGGATTTGACGACTCTCGATGTTGTTGTACATAGTCTGAGAGCACAATTGGATACCATATTAGAGGCTCGGGTGCCTGAGTTTAAGGCCCCTTCTACAGAGGCTGTTGAGGACACAATGTTAGTTGCCTTGTTCTCTACAACAGTTGTTCCACCACCTCCCGCTAGAGATCATTCCAAGAGGCAACGCGTTAAAGATGTGGATGAGTCTTGGGAACGGAATAAAGAGCGCATAGAGCTTGAGGATCCGAGGAGATCCTCGCTGTTTATGAAGAGGCCCGCCAGTTGAGGATTCTAGAAGTTGCTGCTGGGGCATCTAGCTCAAGAGTTTTTGAGGATGATAGGAGCACTACTGATGGGGTTGTTATTGCTGAGGACACCACTGATGCTGTTCCTACAATAGAGGGAGCGGGTTTGGGGAAACCGAACCCGTCAACATGTTGATCGTTGGCGCTTTGCGAAAAAGGTTTGCTTCATCTATCACCCTATTTTATATACTTTTATGCATTGGGGAAAATTTCATGTCTTCTTGTTGGGGGTAGGGAAAATGGAAAGTTATTGCTAGGGTGAAGTTTGAGTAGCCCAACTCACGATCCTCTCTTGTTGTTATCTTACCTGTGTTATTTTCCCCCAAGAGACTGGTTATATTATTGTTGAACAAGCGTGTTGGTATCTTTTGTACTTAGTATACAAATGGAATCTGAAGCATGATGGACAAAAACAATGAAATCCCGATTTTAAGAAAATGATGCATGAGTAGGCATAGTAACTGCTATATGTGTGGCTCTAAGCATGACATAGATATACATCACGGCATGATCATAAATCTAAAATTTGAACTATGTGTGTTATAATCTTGTAGAGTAATGAGATTTCAAGTGAGATTGAGGAAAATTTGAATAGTCCACCATTGATACTGAGTTTGAAATTTCCTGGTTAATCTTGCTAAAAGTAACTTGTGTTAGACAATTAGGAAAAAATCTTTGGCCCTTGTTAATGATAGCCAATCTTTATCCTAGATAACAGAAAATCAAATGAAATTAATACCTTCTTGATCCAAATGATTTGATCTTAAAATAGACCTTTCTTTTTCACCAAAACTTACCTTTTCTAGGAATAATGGTTTGACTTTGGTCCCTCCTTGGACATGTGCACCTCAGCTTATGCAAAAAGCAAAAGTTGAGGGTGGCTAATTCAGAAAAAAAACCTTGTCGTTGCCCTGACCCAACTCTGGGTATTGTGTACCTTGACTCAGAGCAAAGCCATGAGTTGAGGGTGGCTATTATGAGGAATGCTCCAGAATGTGGGGTTTAAGGAATAAAGTTAGAGAAAGAACAAAAGAAAAGTGACTCAAGAAAAGTTGAAAGCGATGTGAAATATGTGAAAATTTTGAAAATAAAAGTGAGAAAAGAGAAGAGTCACTTAGACAAAAAGAGAGAGAAGGGAGAATAGCAAGATGAAAGAATACAAGAAAATTAAGAAATAGGGCAAAATAAAATGATAAAAAGGTAGGACACTTAGCCGTTATGTTAAGAAGGGTAAAAAGTCACTAAAAGATATCCAAATGTACCCTACCTGATCCTTAGCCTAAGTTACAATCTATGAAAGTCCTATCATGATCAAAAGATTCTATTATGGTGAACTTGAAGCAGTGAAAATAAGGGCAAGCCTATGACAATAAGTATAAATCATTTGTCAAGTTGTTCTGAGAGCGTGTGTTGAAAAATAATCCTTTTACTCAAACTGAAATCATTGTGTGAAAAATGAGGATGTTGTTTTGAAGTAAGGAAACTAGTTGCAATACCATAAAATTGGTACCTTAGTGAGAGATCAAAGAGGTTAGGTGTCGGTGTGTTGTGAGTTTGTATCATGGCTTGATCCACATGAGCAATCCTAATAGTGATAGCATGCATAAAAATATAACAAAAATAATCAAAATTGATAGCCAGATGATTGCGAAAGATAAAATAAGGATACTCTTGTACAAAGATTTTGTGGTGAGTCATAGTGCATCCCTTGAGGACAAACAACGAATTTAAGTTGTGGGTGTTAATATACCATGGTTTCACGGTACATTCAATGCTTTATATTTAAATTTAATGTGTGTATAAGGCCTTTTAATATTAGTTTGAATAAATTTTTCTCTTTTTTTTATAGGAAATCTTTCCAGGATGAAAAGATGGAAGAATTGTGCTGAAATTGAAAAAGTGACGACCTACGGAGCCATCGACGGTCCGTCGACCCCTCGATTGTTCGTAGGTGGTCTCCATTGTAAAAAGTAAATGGTTTGAAAGGAATATAGGGGAATTCTGACTAATTTTAGGGCTATGAAAACTGTCGACAGACCATCACCCCCAAGAGAGACCGTCCTGCACATCTTTCATCATTGAAAGAAAGTAGCTCCAGTACCTAATTTGAAAAGATTCTATGTGTGGATAAACGAAAGCCATCGACGGGGCATCGTACTCTCAATGGACCTTCATCCATGTCCGTCGATGGTTACAGTGAGTTGGAGAATAAAGAAGCTTAAAAAGAAGCTTAGTGTGGAACGATGGAGGGTCCTCGACGTTACGTTCCTTCGGTCGTCGACTCTTACGCATTTTCTAGGAAGATTTTTCTTAAATAGATTTCGTTTTGATGTTAGGACTTCTTTATTATAAATAATAATAAAAGCCTCGTTTTAAAGTTTGATTCTTGGTAATTTTTCAGTTTTTATCGTTTTAGTTTTTGAACTTGTGATTTTGAGAAATTATTCTATTTTTCATAAATCGTTTGATGGAAGAGTATTGATTAATTCAAGTAATTTTCTAAATTTTCTTCAATCTCACAAAAGTAAAAACATGAATTCTTATCAAACTAATATTTATTTTGTTATTATTAACATGGGTAACTAAATGCATAGCTAGGGTTGTGGGAACCATGTGTAATTAACAAGGTAAAAACTATCTAAAAAACTAATCGTAGAATAGTGTCTTGCATGTATTAATAATTCTTTTATTAAAGACATTTTAACGAGTGCACGCGTTAGAAATATCGTTGTGCTACTTGCCGGACCAAGGTGGTAGATAATAAAAAAAGAATCACCAACGTTTATTTGGTATACACTATCTAATAGGCTAGGGTCGATTGGTGCAAAGTAACAACTAAGACATACATTGATTATGATGCTTAATATGAGGTAAAGGTAATGTTTTGTAATGAAAACACACATAACCGGACAAAGGTGCGGAATGACATCTCCTAGTTGCCGAACCAAGGAATTGGCGATACACAACTTACCACCTTGCATGCGAGATACTAGGAAATGATAGTTATAGCTAGAATTACCACGTTTTTAACCTATGGGGAACACTTAAGCCCTATTTACATTAATTAATTCATAAAAATCAAATCATTGAGATTGTCATTTGCTTACTTAGACATAGATAATTACATTAGTTACATAAAACCCCCTCTTTGTTACTTGTTTTCGGAAAGGACTTGACTAAATAGAAGTAATAATAGGGTAAAGTTAAGTCTAAGTCATTTTCCTCATGGGATTGACCCAAAACTTATAGTTGAGTTCGTTACTTGATAGGACCACTTATACTTCTTTTCGAGAAGTAAATTTGAGCGTATCAACACCTAGATGAGACTGGCGTCATCTTCCTCTCGTAGGACTCAAACAAGTCCTTAGCATTTGTCATAACATGTGATCAGTAAAAATTGCGGAAAATTAAAAATTTTACATTCTAGTTGAAGTATACTTAGACTTCATACGTAATATTCATAAAGTCATACGATATTCTAAAAATCTGTGTCACATATATAAAACCATCTAAAGAGTGCAAATCTAGACTTAGCTAATATATAGACAATATGCCATATAGGCCTTATACAAAAGAATCAAAAGAAGCATAATTGGAATTAGGATGTTCTCAAGACTACTAAGTCTTCATAAGCTGGAATATGATAGATAGCATCCCCGAACATCAGGACCTACCAAGACATGGAGAAAGAGATCTTAGCTTCTTCAAATCGACCTTCTTAAGCCTCAATGGGCCGAACCTACAGTTATAGTAATATAAAGTAATGGGGTTAGTATGCCACACGTGCTAAGTATGGGTATTTGCACATAACATTTAAGGACATTCATGAAAAAGGATCATTTATTATCTCTTTTAAAAAACATGCTATGTCATATTGAAGGCTTTAATGCACATACCATATATCTTATACAAGTTAAGGATTCCATCAACTTAAAGTATGATCATATTCAATGACATATTATCATAGAGTCATGCTAACATTTCATATTTAATAGATCATATAAACATAACATACAACACAATTATCAATGATGATATCCCCAACCTACAAGTACAATGGCCATGTGAAGCCCCATAACCCCACACCACCAAGTAGATAAGATAGGAAACCATAAGTAAAGTTTTTCTTCATATCACTTGTAACATAAGTAGTCATCACTTCATATAACAATATAACCCAATAGCATATTCATCATAATGACCAACATCGTATAAGATTAAAATCATGTATTATAAACATATATCTTTCATGTTATCATATTACATAAGAACAATCTCCTAGGATTTCCCTTAAAGTCAACTTGTGCAATGTAAAGTTAGAGTCCCATACACCTACCTATACTAAATAGAATCCTCAAGTCACCCTAGTCAACATTCATTTACTTGTCTTTAATTTTAATATGAGGCAACATTCACCTTAACCGACATAGACCATGTGAGATAAACATGGAATCTGGTGTCATAAAACCCCACATTGAAAGAAAGTGGTCTACCTTCCAAAGTACAAACTAACATAACATAGATTTCTAAGTGGATCCACTAACTAGTATCTTATGGTGGTACCATAGTTCAAGAACTAGGATATGTATTAGAGACCGATAGTTCTACATTACATAGAAGCCTCGATCTCATGAGTGTCATTGTGAAGCTACTTTCCTTAAAGGGAAGGGACACCCCTCATATCTAGTTCATCGGTTCTTAGCTTAAGTCTATTTCTTGAATCACCTTTGAGTTATCTTTTTTCTTAACTTATAATAGGTTATAGGAGATTAACTCATTGTATAAATATGATCATGAGATCTTTTGGATTAGATGAGAATTTTGTTTCATTCTAACCCTTTGTTCGTAAGATTAACATAACATAGTCATCTTGTGTAAAGTATACAAGAGAATATCTTAACTTGCATTTATCGTGTTCTTTTCATTATATCACAAATAACATGTTCATATCCCAACATATACATATAGAAACATCATACATACTTCCTTTACATAGCATCATGATTTATATTCTAACATAAACATTGTAGAGTAAGCACGACTAATAAAGGCTTACCTCTTGCTTCCAAGAAACTTATTCAAGAACTTACTCTAAATTACAACATTCATAGCCATGACATAGTTAAATACTCAATATAATAATAAAAAATAACTCTTCAAATTATATACAAGATTAATGCATAATGTAGAGTAAAGGGAAGGGCCATTGAAGTGTTCATTCTAGTGTTAGTTCCAATCCCTATGTATTCATATCATCAAGTAGTAGATACAATCATAAGAAACCATCATCTAGATAAGAACATGATTCACACGAAATTAAAACAACTAACCAAATACTCATCAATTCATGTGGCATAGAATATATAAAACACTTACTTTTCATTGAAAATCATAAATCTAGAGTTAGGAATAAAATCGATTTTGTAGAGTAAAAACCCTAGAATTGAAGTTCTTGAAAACTTATCTTTGGAAGGAACTCTTGGGGAAAGGAATCCCAAGATTGAAAAACCCATACCTTATAGATGAAGAATCCACGAAAATTGGATGAAAAGCTTGAAGTCTTCTTCTTCTTCCTTAGGCTCTTTTTGTTCTTTAATGGGGTTTGAAAAAGAGAGCGGTCTTGAGAGAGATGAGATAAAACTTGTTTGATCTGATATTGACATGTAAAAGTGGTCTAAACCTGACCTAATATCTATGTATAGTCTCCCTATGAATTACCCAAAAGAAATGAGTCTTTTCTAGAAGTTAAATTACCAAAAATACAACCTTAACTATTCGTCGAAGTAGCTGCTCATCGTGGGGACAAATCTTACATTTTTATTAAACTTTGAGTTGAGGTAGTTAGGTGCATGTCATCCTCGTGTCGTGAGGAAGCCTCTCAAATCTTGAGGTAGTGACCTGCGTGTCAGGCCCCGTCGCATACCTTGCCTCCAATTTTTCCTGCTCGCAGGCTTGAAGGTAGCCTGCCGAAACATGTTTGAGTCCTCCCCAAGAATTCTTCTTATGTTCCTTTGTGTGTCGTTCCCAGACGTTTGGACCCTCTGTGCTACGTATTACCTATACAAGGTCTCTTTACAAGTTTTGTACTTCATTTGAGACTTAGAAACCTTAATCATACATAGGGACGTCAACTAGTTCTAATTAGCTTGTTTCCGGACGTCAAGGTCTTTCTTTGATGTTTTTCCTCTACGATTTTTGAAATGTGTTTATGACATTAATATATGTCTGAAAACATCATTTTAATCAATATTTAATAGATTAATATCTATTCTATGTCATTGCATTTCCGGAGTGTTACATTACTCCGCCGTTAGGAACATTCGTCACCGAATGACACTAAAATCTTTTGGACGGTAGAAATAAACTCAATACTAGCAGCCAAACAAAGAAACAACATAACATAATAATGAGTCATATCATATAGGAGTACTTCATAACTCCTTTCAACACATACCATAACACTACACAGAGCACTCAAATCATGATGCACAAACATGTAAGAGCTTAATATTTCATAACACATAGTGAGGAATTTCATTCTCAACCTTATCTAAACTCAAAATGCATCAAAGAGTTACCATGCTATCATCCTTATGAAGAAAACAACAAAACATCAAAATTTCAAGAATACACATGCATACATCTTTCATGTAAGTGCAAGAATAGAGTATGAAGGCATTTTCTTAAAACTCTAGTTGGTACTATCTCTTACCAAAACTTGCAGCTATCTACAAAAATTCAATTTCATGGTTATGCATTACTTTCTCTATTAATATTAATGTCTAACCTTAAGGAGTAAATATGTGACGGTATCAGGACCTCATGTTGGCTTTAGCCTCCTATGATGCACCTTAACAAGGTGGTTCCTGCAGAAAAATTTTGTAGAGACAACCTCCTTGTTTGTCAACTTCTTGACTTGGTGATCTAGGATCTCAACCTAAACCTCTTCATAGGAGAGATTCTCAACCACCCTAAACATTCAATAGGAAGAATAGACACCGGGTCGCCTATGAATTTCTTGAGAATAAAAACATGAAACACTGAATAAGCTGAAGCTAGCTCACTAGGTAGTTTCAATTCATAGGAAACATTTCCAAACCGTTGTAAAACCTATTAAGGACCAACATACTATGGACTTAACTTTCTCTTTTATACAAAATCTCATCACCCTGTTCATAGGTGAAATCATAAAGTAGATATGATCACCTTTTTCAAAATCATGTTTCCATATGATCTTCTTCCATGTATTTTGAAAGTTGATCATGAGTTGGCATATCAATAACATCAACAGTTACACATTCTCTCGAGCATCAAAGATCAACATCAACACAAGATATTCCATTTAATATTCCAATGTAATTTTCTTGCTCCCCAAAAAATGTGTCTCCAATAGAAGGGTGATTCTGATCTTCGTCTAAACCAAATAAATCAACATTGAATTTAGTCCTTGCATATTAAACATCTTTCTTAATTGTATCCTCCACATAGAAAACTTGATGCATTTGAGATGCTAGTACAAATGGATCTTCATTATTGCATAAGTTATTGAATAACTCCATAATATACAACCTCTCCATTAGTGGAGTTTTGCTCTCTAGCAGTAGCAAAACTATCAGTAGTTGTTGATAAAGGCACTCCATAGTGTTGAATCTTACCTCGACTATCTCGTTTCATTTTATGAAATCGATATCCATTGATGACATATGTTGTATACCTTTTTGCCGCAGATTAGGCCCTTTAGAAAGTTTCTGTAAATGTTCAGGCACTTCAACAAATTTAACTTTCTTCATAAACTAGTTGACAAACTCCTTACTATGATTCTTTGCTATAATCCATGCATTTGCACTACTATGATTGTCAATTACGATTTTATGTTCCCTGCAAGTAAGCATAATTCAAATTACCATGTTTGATATTTCTAATTATATAAATTATATTGAAGTTTATAATAAAAGTGACATATCTTACATAATAAAGGTCTCCATTTTTTCATCTCCTGTATTACACAATACATATTGAGGTATATCAAGACATACCTGGAGATCTATGTGAAAATTATTGCCTTTGTTTTTTTTAACCCTTCCAATGGGATGGCCAAATTGTGGGAATATAGGTGAAAAATTATCTCCCTTTGTTTTCGTTACCTACTCATCATCTAATTAGTATCGACTGAATTTTGTTTTCACCCCAGCATGTAGGTATCTGAAACATAAATTCACGCACTCTAGTGCAACAAATCCCTCTAGTATAGATACTTCTAGATGAAATCAATTACGAACAATTCCCTTGAATAAACAAAGGTTTATTTAAGTGGAATACATGCAACGAAGATGTGTCGGATCACCAAACTTCACTTCATTTACTAAATGTATGGGCGGATGTACCATCATATCAAAAAAGGATGGAGGGAAAATCTTTTCAAGTTCACATATAATCTCATTGATTTCAGACTGCATTTCATCAAGATATGTTCTCTTTATCACATTACCACATATGACTCGAAAGAAGTACCCCCACCGAATCAACGCTATAGAAACTTTTTTAGGAAACACTTTTCTAACAACAACTTGGAGAAAGTAATGCATTATGAAATGAGCATCCTTACTCATGTAACCTGATATTTTCAACTCATCCAGTTCCATACGTCTTGATATGTTTGAGACACAACCTTTTAGTAATTTTGCATTTTTAAGAATAGTGTAAAATGACTTCTTCTCTTCTGGTTTCATTGCAAAGCAACCTTCAGCCAAATAAACTTTTCCATTATCATCCTTTACTGATTGAAGATCCTTTCGTATCCCCAATTCTTGAAAGTTATGTAGAGAATTAACATGATCTTTTGACTTTCCAATTACTTCCAACAAAGTCTTGAGCAAACAATAACAAATATGTTTTTCTATGTGCATCACATCAAGATTGTGCCTCAGTTTGTTATGTTCCCACTATGGCAATTCAAAAAAAATTGTTCTTTTTTTCCATGGACCCTCGCTGTCACGATGCTTCCTCTTTTGCCTCTTTTCAAGAATATTATTTATCCATGCAACTCTTCCAATACTTCTGTGCCTGAGCAGGGAGTAGGTGCAGATCTGTGATCCTCTTTACCATCAAATGATTTATTATCTCTTCGAAATGGATTATCAAGAGGTAAGAACACCTGATGACCCATGTAACACATCTTACGACTATGCTTGAGATATTGAGAGCATCTCCCATGATTACAAGTTGGGAATGCCTTTATTCCTTTTTAGATCTAACCAGAGAGCATATCATAGGCTGGAAATCATTTATTGTCAACAATATGGCTGCACACAATTGAAATTTTTTTAGAATCAACATCATATGTTTCCATCCCAATTTCCTACAATTCTTTCAACTCTGCATTTAGTAGTTGAAGCTACACATCAATATTGTTTCGTGGAGACGATGGACCTGGAATGATCATTAATTAGATCATATATTCCGGTTTCTTGAAAGCCACGGTGATAAATTATAATTCATTAACATAACAGGGCATGGGCTATGAGAAATACTTATGGTTCAAAATGGGTTGAAACCATCACTTGATAGACAAAATCTAACGTTACGAGGATCTCTAGTAAAATCTTCGTGGAATGAATCAAAATTCTTCTAGTCATCCCCGTGAGCCGCATGCCTTATATTTCCATCTTTGGGTCGTTCATTATCATGCAGCTGTTTCAGGACACATGAATTTTCCCTAAAGCTTATGTTTTAAGGTAAGGTACCTTAAAATATTTCTAGGAATTTTGGTGCTTTCATTAATCAAGGGATCATTAACAGTCTTCCATCTAGACGAGCCACAAACAGAACAATTATTTCCTTCTCATTTTCCTTCGAATATAACATACAATTATTAGGGCATGCTTGTATTTTTTCATAATCATGACCCAAATCTTTCATCACATTTTTTGCTTTGTGAAAAGACTCGGGTATATTACCAAATGGAAATTCCTTTCTGAACACGTCAAGCCAGTCTTCAAAGGCCACATTACTCAACCCCAAAATAATCTGCAACATCTCTAAAAGTATCTTAAAGTAGGCCATTAATATTGTCACGCATGTTGGAACCTTCCTTATTATGATCTAGATTATTTCTCGAGGAAATACTTTCCCTATGAAAAATCTATGTGGTTTACCCTTGTACAAACCCATAAACAATTGAGTGATCCTTTACAACATTTCGTTGATGCCACTTAAAATTAGCACACTATTTTTAATGACACAATATTTCATGTCCTTTGGAAGCTAGTTCAAAAGCTTTATCAAGAAAGTTATTCAAACCACTGATATATTCATTTGTGGATCTCCGGAGACCCATCCAACTTTTATCTCCACTATCCATTTAATTTTGAATATCGTATATGACACCACAATCAAATTACCAAGAAATGACATATTAAAGAGATTCTGATCAGTGGCTATATCTTGGCTATATACAACAAAGTTAAACAATTTTGACAAATCTAAACACTTACAATATTAAATGAATTTCATATAGAAAATACACAACATAATATTATTTTTTCAAGGAAAACAACATCACACAACAAACTACGCAACACGCATTGCAAGACTCCCCTTTGAGAGGATGACTTACTGTTCAACCAGACAAAGTATGTACTAAATCACAGATCTAGAATAAACAATGGTCAGAATATAAAACATGAATCAGAAAAAAAAAGAATAATACGAAAGTCACATAAAAGGGAAATCTTGTCCAACACTCTAAATTATCTCTACATTTACAAAATTTAAAGAGCACATATACGGGGGGAAAATCACCTGAAAATGAATATAAACAACACAAACAGAAGAGTTAAAATAAAGATTCATACAAAAATAATTGGAAATGATGAGAACACAAAAAGGAAACTGAATATAAAATTAAGAGACAAGTGAATATTACCTCTTTTTAAGCAGCGAATAGCTTACTATAGGAAAACATTACTATCTATAACATTTTACATTTTAGATAATTATAACTAATCTAACTAGGCAAATTTGAGTTAATATGTTGAGGGTGTTATGTCTCTAATTAAACTTCTAAAAAAATTTAAAGGTAAAACAAAAGCATGAAAAGACAAGAAAATCAAAGTCAATAAACTCACTAATGAAACTAAGCAACACAATAGTAAAACTTAAAATTTATAAGAAAAGACAAGAAGCAGCTTTAAAGATTTTGGATGTATAGTTAAATGTAAACAAGAATATCCAAATATTGAAGTAGATTTATATATACTATTAACACTCAAATCCGTACAAAAATAATACACACCACCACTACACAACTATGTACAGAAGAACATCTTTCTTGCTTTGGTACACTGGGAATGAAATGGACGAGGTACAGTTCACTAAGACATAAAGTAACATGCATGATCTAGTTATCGAAGATCTTAACTCATAAGAAAAAAAAATTATCATGAATTTCTTTTTGTAGTAAAACCATAAAGTGAAAATTTTCCAACATTCTGATCTTACAATACCAACCTTAAATTTGAAAAACATAGTCATATGGAATGATTTAACTGAAAAATGAATAAGCAATAATGAAATGAGATTAGTAAAAGAAATCAGAACATTACCAACTTTAACATTACATCAAAGTAAACATATTAAAGGACACTAAATCAATAAATGTGCAGGTCACTCACAAATCTGAGTAACTGATTACGTTTAAATAGCTTTATATTCCTTCCTCCCACAACACCTTGTGGAGAACAGGTAGAAAAATGATTATTGTATCTAATATACACACCTGCTTAACAATCTAAATGAGACGTTATATTGCTATTTATTTTCATAACTTTATATGCCTATAATGAACACAAGTGGTGCAAGATGCATTAATACATCATACTATGAGAAGAAATGCAAAAAGATGTACTCCATCAGGATGTATTATAACATTTAAACAAAAGATACATCTACAATCCAAATGTAGCTTCGAATTACATTTAATTGAAGGTAAGATATTTCAATAATGGAAATACTTACTTTTAAAGAAGGAAAAGGATTCAGAAACACATGTACATCAATGTTAAAAAAGAAAATAAAAATAAAAAGAGAAATACGAACATTACATTTTTTTGAGCAGTGAGCTGAGCTTGATGACCAATTTGTAGTTTCTGCACTAAAAAATTCAGGAAAGGAGAAAAGTATAAACTTAATCCTTGAATTATATACTCGAAAGATAGAAACAAATCCCTTAATGCTTAAATTCAAGGTCTTTCATAGTCGAAAAATACATAGATAAGAACTATCTTGCAGATTGAAGATTTTATTCTTAGAAATGTTTTGTCCAGTTCAAAAACTAAATGTTTTTAAATTAATAAGAACTATCATGCAAATTGATAATTTGAAACTCATCTTTCATAACATTAACTCTTCCTAAATTGAAAATTTCCATCTAAACATTTTTGCGGAGATTTCTCAATCTTCACCAATCTTAAAAAACTCACTCTAATGCACAAAAAGATGACATTATAACATAAAATCAAAGTAAAAACTACTTTAAAGAAAACCAATTTATAAGAACCCTAGCTTCTAATAAATTTCTAACATTGAAGAAGATGAAACACAACATACCTGTATCTGCATAAATGTAGAACTCAAAAACAAGAAGACCCAAAAATTGCAGATTCCTACAAGGAAAAGCAATGAAAAATGGTTAAAACCATGGATGAGCTTCCGTTCTTCAAAGAGAAGAGAGAGAAGCCTTCTACTTACGAGGGATGTTCCAATTAGTGAAGAAAAATATTGACCTAATTAATTTGATATATTTACCTTTTTTTTAATTTAACAATTAATTAAAAAACTTGCGGGTGTAGTGAAATAAGTAAGGGAAAATAAATGGCGGAACCGTTGACATAGAGAACCAAATGTAAAAATTTTCACAAACGTTGCAATGTAGAGATACTATGGCAATGGTTGTAGTACTAATGCAACAAATTAACTCTTAAAGTGTTTCATCAGGTCCAGTTGTTTATTGCAAAGGTTATAACAGTTGTGAATGAGTATCTATTGCCACATATATTTAATTGTTGCTATAGGCATGTTTTCTAGTAGTGCCTTCTCTATTGGAGATTTAACTTCTTTTGTGTAAAAACATATTGAAGACTTTTATGGTTAGTAAACACAGCAACATGCACACCATACAAGTAGTGTCTCCATATTTTCAAGGCAAAAACTACAGCTGCTAACTCAAGGTCATGAGTTGGATAATTCTTCTCATGAACTTTGAGTTGCCTATAAGCATAAGCTATCACCTTTCCATGCTGCATGAGGAAACATCCCAAGCCTACTCAAGAAGCATCACAATACACTACAAAGCCTTCATTACCCCTTTGTAAGGCCAACATCAGAGCGGAGGTAAGCTTATCTTTCAACTCTTCAAATACTTTTTCACAAGCTTTCAACCACTCAAACTTCGCCTTCATTTGGGTCAAAGCTGTCAAAAGAGAAGCAATGGACAAAAATCCATCAACAAACCGTCTATAATACCTAGTAAGATTCAAGAAACTTCTTATGTTAGTGGTAATCAAATATCTAGGCCAATTTTTGACCGCATTCGTCTTCTTCAGATCAACCTCCATACCATCACCTGAGATAATATGGCCAATAAAAAAACCAACCTTAACAAAAATTCACAAATGCGAAATTTGTTATAAAGTGGGCGTTCTTTGAGGACTTACCTCAAGTGATTCTCATGATCATTTTCATTATTGGAGTGTATTAAAATATCATCAATGAACACAATCACAAATGAGTCAAAGTAATTTATGAAAACTCAATTCGTTAGGTACATAAATGCAGTCCGGGAATTTGTGAACCCGAAAGACATCACTTAAAATAGATCACTCTATACTTTGCATGAAAATCTTGAAGAGTTTTCTTAAAATATCCTAAGGAGAACTGAGAGAATTTTTCTATTTTCTTACGTTTATTCATTGTTTTTCAATCATGAGTTTTTACTGGATAAATACGAGCCTAAGTCTTAGGAACTAATTATTTACTAATTCAACAAAGGATAATTAACTTAATTAAATATATCCATTAGCTAATTACCAAAATGCCTCTCCTACATTCACTAAAATTACGAGATCATTTGACGTAGCCAAATTCTAAAAATTTATAAAGGGTCTTTGTTTTGACCATAAATTTTAATTAATTAATTGTTGCTAATTTAATTAATTAAGTGACCTAGAGTAATTATTAAAGTACCCCTAAGTCACTAGAACCATAACCATCCCCTTTGGACCATCCTAGGTTAGTTAGCTTGTTACGTAAGTTAGTTAGAGCCTAGGATTGGTGAGGAAGCTCAGCCCCACATGGCTTAACCCGACGCTCGCCAGCCCTATAACCGCCCTAATTGAATCGGTTGGGCTTGGTTTGTTGGTATCTTGACTGGTAGCACATGTGCTTGCATATGTGTTGCCGTGCACTTTCCAAACTATGCACTCTGTTGTTGCACTTTGAAAGTTCACTTCTGTCTCAAGGATCCTCCCTTTGTCCTTGAGCGCTCCTTAATTTACATGATCATTTTAAAGTATCATCTGTTATGGTACCTAGGCTTGACACTTGGGTTCCTCATACCTAATGTGTGTGGGCTAAAAAATTCAAAACTTTTAGCTTAGGGTCTTCATTCCAGGTACAATTCCTAAACAATCTTTGATTGGAGCATTTGAACATAAAAGTGTATTTTAATTTACTTGTTAAAACATTGAAATTGACTAACACCCTTAAGAATATTACTCAATATTGGGCATTGGGATGCCTATGTACCCAATACATATTCTTAAAACCTAATAGACTCTTCACTAAACAAGTACATTTTATGGACTGTTACAACTACCCTTATTCTACAAGATATGAAAGTAAAGCATGCATGAAGACAATCCATTCCCAAAATAATATCGAAATAAAATATGTACAGTTCTACTAAATTAACAGGAGTAACTTTACTGGGAAGCATCACAGAACATTTCCCACAGACTCTTTTTACAACTATAGAGTCACCCATTGGGGTAAAAGCCAAAAAGGGTACAATCAAAACATCGGGAAGTACATCAAACTTCCTAGCTACCAAAGGTGTAATAAAAGAATGAGTGGCACATTGATCAAGCAATGGATAAACATTAACAAAGAGAACTTGCAACATACCTGTCACAACGTTGGGAGAGTTCTCTTGTTCAGCGCTAGCCCTGAGTGCACAGAAACAGTTCCTTTTTGGAGATTCAGAACTAGGACTGCTTGGTTGAACATGGTCATTACTATTGCGTTGGATTCTAATATTAGGACAATCTATTACAATATAACCAACTTTTCCACAACCATAGTAACTATTAGTCCAAACAAGATATTCACCCATATGTTTCTTACCACGCTTACCACAAGGTTGTTTCTCTTTTGATGGATCAACATTTCTCCCCCATTTAGGTTTAGGATTAGAACCTCTATCATTGTGGTTCTTGGAGAAATTAAAAGGAACCGGATTTGAAAACCTCTTCTTGAACTTAGGCTTGTCTTGAACATCTAGCCTACTCTTTGAAGAACTACTTTCTAAAGTTCTTGCCTTCTTAGCTTCCCTATTCTTCTTCTTTAGACAACTATCGTCAACCTTTTGAGCATGAAATCAACCTAGAAAGATCCATATTTTTATGAAGCATGGCTGCACGACATTCTTTTTCAAGTTGTTCGGACACGCATGTTACTAAACGGCTCATCTCATCCCTATCATTATAAACCAAAGATGAAGAATATTTGGACAGCTGAATGAATTTCAAGGAGTCTTCCTTGACACTCATACCACCTTGATGAAGGTAGATAAACTCCTCTACCTTATCTTCCCTTTGCTCTAGTCGAAAAAATCAATCAAGAAATGCCTTTTGAAGATTTTCCAAGTCACGGGTCCACCTCCTAAAGCCCTACTATCCCTTCATGGATTGTACCATGTCTTAGCCACGTTCTTAAGTTGATATGCATCAAGTTCAGCCTTCTCAGTAGTACTAACCCTCATAGCAAATAGAATCTTGTAGAGCTCATCAAGGAAGTGTTGGGGGTCTTCATCAACCTTCAATTCGGAAAACCTAGGAGGATTCATCCTTATAAAATCTCTCAAATGGCTAGCCATAGTTCTAAAATGTTAGTTCTTTTCAGGAACAACCTCCTTGTCAGTTGTTTCATAATGGCATGAGCTTGGGTGGTGATGGCTTGGACCATTTGAAACATAGCATCCCTCACCTCACTATCCAACATAGTCGAAGTATTCACAGAAACTAGGTCGTTTGCAGTAGCTTGCACTTGGGGAGCATTTCGATTGCCTTAGAGATTAGCTCCCGCATTCACAATCTCATGCCGTACTCTCCTCACGGCAGTCCTTCTTGTGTTCATAGCCTAAAACCACAAGAAAGGGATTATATTCTAAATGACACATAGTGTCAAAACTCTAAAGTGACGACATAGGAGTATCAAGAAAGATAGAAGTTTCATAGTCATGACGTAGCCTCTCATCCATAATTGTTGATCTCTTCACAACAATGAACAAGATATTATGTAACGTGGATTATTATAATATTGATTCTAAGGGTATTTAATATCATGATATGATACCTAGTTTGTCACAAACAGAGTAGCACACCCTAGATAAGAGGAGCGTCGTCGTCCTATCATAGGACTCAGAAAAGCCCTTAGCATTCGTAAAAACATGTGATCAATAAAAATTGCAGAACATTAAAACTTTTACATTCTATTTTATGCATACATAGAGGTCATACTTAACATTCTTAAAGACATACTATATTTTAAAAATCCATCTAACATATATAAAACCATCTAAATAGTGCAAATATGGACTTAGCCAATATATAGACAATATGTCATATAGGCCTTAATACAAAAGAATCGAAAGAAACATAATTGAAAATAGAATATCCGCAAAACAACTAAGTCTTCATAAGTTGGAATATGAAAGATAGCATCCCCAAACATGAGGACCTACCAAGACTTGGAGAAATAGTACATAGATTCTTCAAATCGACCTCGTTAAGTCTCAATGGCTGGAACCTACAGTTGTAGTAATATATAGTAATGGGGTTAGTACGCCATACGTTATAAGTATGAGTATATGCACATAACATATAAGGACATGCATGAAAAAGGATAATTTATCATCTCTATAGAAAAACACGCTATGTCATATGAATTTTTTCAATGCACGTACCATATAACTTATAAAAGTTAAAGATTTCATCAACTTAAAGAGTGATCATAATTAAAGACATATCATGTTAACATTTCATATTCAATATATCATATAAAGAAACCATAAAAAACACCTACAAACGATCTTATCCCCAACCTACAAATGAAATGGTCATGCGAATACTATAACCCCACATAACCAAGTAGATAAGATAGGAGACCATATGTAAAGCTTTGCTTCATATAACTTATAACAAAAGTAGTCGTCACTTCATATAGCAATATAACCCAATAACATATTCATCATAATAAAAAACATCATATAACAGTAATATCACGTATCATAGAAATATATCTTTCATGTTATAATATTACATAAGAACAATCTCCTAGGATTTCCCTAAGAGTCAACTTGTGCAATGTCTAGGTAGAATATCATACCCCTACCTCTACTAAGTAGATTGTTAAGTCACCCTAGTCAACTTCATTAACATGTCTTTCATTTTATCATGAGGGAACAATAACTTTAACCGGCATAGACCATGTGAGTTAAACATGGAATATGGTGTCATAAAACCCCACACTGAAAGAAGGTGGTCTACTGGCCAAAGTAGAACCTAACATGACATAGCTTTCTAGGTGGATCCACTAGCTAGTATCTTATTGTGGCAACATAGTTCAAGAACTAGGAGATGTATTTGAGATCCATATTTCCACATTACATGGAAGACTCAATCTCATAAGAGTCATGGTGAACCTGCCTTCCAACTAGGGAAAGGACACCCCTCATATCTAGTTCATCGGTTCTTAGATGAAGTGCCTTTCTTGATAATCTTTTAGTTTTATCTTATCATAACTTATTATAGGTTATGGGATATTAAATCCTTCTATAAACATGGTCATGAGATATTTTGGGATTACATGAGAATTTCCTTTCATTGTAACCCTTAATTTATGAAATTAACAAAACATAGTCATCTTTTTTAAAGCATCCAAGAGAATATCGACTTGCATTTATCATATTCTTTTCATGATCTCACAAATAACATGTTCATATCCTAACATATACACATAGCAACATCATAGATACTTCCATTACATAGCATAATGATTTATAGGCTAACAGAAACATTGTAGAGTAATGACGCATTTAGAAGACTTACCTTTTGCTACCAAGAACCTTATTCAAGAACTTATGTTCAAATTACAATATTCATAACAATAACATAGTGAAATACTCAATAGAATAATCAATAACTACTCTTCAAATCATATATAAGATCAATGCAAAATGTAGGGTAAAGGAAAGACTCATTTAAGAGTTCATTCTGGTCTTTGTTTCGATCTCTATGATCATATTATCAATTAGTAGAAACTATCATACGAAACCTCATCTAGATAAGAACATGCTTCACATGAAATTCAAACCTAACTAACCACACACTCATCAAATTGTCTTAAATAGACCATACAAAACACATACTATACATCGAAAATCATAAATGTAAAGTTAGGAAGAAAATCTTTTTTGTTGAGTAAAAATCCTAGACATGGTAAAGGAATCCAAAGATTGAAAAAAACATACCTTATATATGAAGAATCCACGAAAATTGAATGAACAGATTGTAGTCGTCGTCTTCTTCCTTAAGCTTATCTTGTTCTTCAATGGGGTTTTTAAAAGAGAACATTCTTGAGAGAGATGAGAGTAAAAAAAAAATTCATCTCATTTGGAACGTGTAAAAGTTCTCTAAAACTGACCTAATATCCATATATAGGCGTCAAGTGAATTACACAAAAGACACTCCACTTAAATGAGTGTTTTCATGAAGTTAAATTATTAAAAGTAAATTTTTTACAATTATGGGAAGTAGTTGTGCGTCGCAGAGCCGAATCCCGTCATTTTGTATTGAATTTTGGGTTGAGGCAGTGAAGATCATGTGAGACTCGCGTTTCGAGGCTTCCTCTAAAATCATGAGGGAGTGACCGCATTTTAGGCTCACGTCGCACGCCTTGCCTCCAATTCTACCTGCTCGCAGGCTGCCAGGCTGCCTGTCCTCCCATGTTTGGGTCCTCCACAAGGACCCTTAGGATGGTCCTTAGGGTGTCCTTGCCAGATATTTGGACCCTTTGTAATAAATACTACCTATCCAAGGTCTCTTTAGAAGTTTTGGACTTCATTTAGCACTTCGAAACCTTCACCATATATAGGGATGTCAACTAGTTCGAATTTGCTTGTTTCCGGACTTTAAGGTCCTTCTTAGTCATTTTTTCTCAATCATTTCCAAATGTGTTTTTTCACATTAATACATGTGTGGAAAAATCATTTTAAATATTATTTAATGTATTAACCTCAAGTCTAATTCATGGTATTTCCATAGTGTTACACAATTCATTTAAATAAAATTGAAGGGACGAGATTATGCCACAAGAAAAGAGGGAGTAATTTTCAATCATCTCCTCATGCTCTCTTCATCCTCTAAAGTTCTCCTCTTCTCATATAAATCTAGTCTTCTTCTCTCTTTTTCTTCTTATGCAGATCATGTCTCAAATACGGAGCTCATGACAAATAGTTTCTTTTTCGAGATAGAATTTCCGTGGTCAATTGATTATCATATCTCTGTTTTTGATAAATCACAACAAAGTCCCAAAAAAGGTGTTGAGTTGATTGATAATTATTGAAAGTGAATTTTGATCTTGATTGAGATCATAAAAATTATTATAGAGTATTAATTGCTGACATATAGGTATCAGAAATGGCACAAGGGACTTCCTAGAAGGTAATTGAGGGCTAGCTCACTCGTCATGAAGAAATTTTGACATATATGATGAGTTCTCAAGAAGAGGCACACAATACACAAGTTAGAATTCAAGGCAAGTTTGAGTTCAATCTAGATAGGTTTGGTGCATTAGAAAATGCTTCTGCTGGTTAAATCATTAGAGGAGGTTTACTTCCAATTCATGCTCAAGATACTAGAAATTGGCCCCAGCAACCTCCTATCCTGCTACCGAAATGGAAATTTCCCTCTTTTGATGGTGAGGAACCTAAAGTATGGATCGGAAAATGTGAGAAATAGTTTTTTCAACATATGATACTTTATGAATAAAAGGTGAAATCTGCTGTTTTTTATTTGAATAGATTGGTTGAGGTATGCTATTGGTCGTTGGAGTTGACTAGAGGAATAGTGACATGGATAGAGTTCAAGGAGGAATTGATAAGTAATTTTGGTGACATATTGGTGGAAGATGTAGGTGAGGAATTTGATAAATTGAGACTAGGTTTTGTTTATTAATTCTTTGGGATATTTAAAGACCTTAAGGTATTCTCGTCCTAAATCTTGCACTAAATGAACTCACTTCCTATCTAGTTTCATAGGAGTACAGAGAAAGGAAATAGGTTTGTTGTTAAGTTTTTAAATGCAGGTATATATTTTGAAGCTTCTAAAAAGAGGAACGAGACATGTACTTGATTTGCTCAGCATGTGACTAATGTAATTGTTAATAGAGGGTCTGCTAACGCTACTCTGAAGAATACTAGATTCTGACTAATGTCAAAGTTGTATGAGTATTGGAATACCATCAATTTGTGCATTAGGTGTGGAGAAAAGTATGGGACTATTCATGTATGCATAAGGAGGCAACTAAATTATTTGAAGGGTAAATAGAGGCTAAAATTAATAAGATTGAAATTAAAACTTCCCAACAAAAAGATGAACCAATTGGGGCGATGATAGAAGGAGTAATAGAATAGGAGATTCACCAAGTTGTGTGCCTGAATGCTTTGATAGGTCATAATTAATGTGAAAACACTATTCTAGTGGGTTGTATTGTGAAGAAGAGGAGGCTATCTTATTGATTTATTGTGGTGGGACTCACAGATCAATAGATAAGCACACCACCCAAGTTACATGGAATCAATCCAGTCATTGCCCTCCTATGAGATTGGCCGTGGCTGATGGCAACTATGTTATGTGCACATCCCATTGCAAAAGTGTTTGTACAAAATTTAAGGGCAAACAATTATGGAAAACCTCCTTATGATTCTTTTAATAGGTTGTGATATGGTGCTTGGTAATGACTGGAAAAAAAAGCATAACCTCACCATGTTTGATCACGAGAGAAAATGTGTCAGTATTCGAAGGAAGCCTAACAAACTAGTGTTGACA